>NC_056731.1:346974107-347034107 GCF_019279795.1 Protopterus annectens
GTGAAAGAGAATTCTGGAACACTAGCTAAAGGAGGGAAGACTGAAACACATAGCTGAAGGGAAAAAGGACCTTGCAGCATAACTGGATTTTCTTTTCTAGTGTTTTGAGACAGGGAAGTGAAGTAGCAGATTACGTCTGTCTCTTGCTGAAATCCTGGATATGGTATGTTGTGGAAACAGGAGAGAAGTCTGAATCCAGTAGTTCTATGCCTGCTATGATTCAGCAAGAAAATGAGTTCCCTTGAGCCTAGTACAGAGAAGCCATAGATGATTACCAGAGTTCTGGTAGGTGATTTTCTACTTTTCTCATCAGAGGAACCACAGCACCTGGTCACTAGGATATTCTCGACAGAGTGCTGAGAGGCTCTGGCCATCATTTTATATTTTTATAAGATTGTGCCCCCCCCTTTAACACTTTTGGATTACAAATAACTGGGATCCATATGAGCTTCAACTTGGGACTTGTCATGCCAGCAGCAAGACTGTAAGTAGTCACTGGCCAGTGAACAAGGTATAATAGAGTGTTTCATAGTTGGTCTGTTTATAATTGATCAAAAGGGGGTAGAGGGTGTTAGTACTGCTGAATGACATTGCATTCTCTCATATTTGTATTGTGGCACTATAAATCTTTATTGTTCAATGATAATGCATTTTGCCATGTTAGTACTGCTGCCCTAAAGAATCTTTACTGCTCAATGACATTGCATTTTCTCATATTTGTAGTGTTGCATTATAAACCCTCATTGTTCAATGACATTGCATTTTGCTCGTGTTAGTACTGCTGCCTTCAAGAAATTTGCTGCTCAATGACATTGCATTTTATCATATCTGTATTGTTGTGTTATAACTCTTTTATGACATTGCATTTTGTATTGCTGCATTATAAAGCTTTACTGCTCATTGATATTGCCTTATTTGTGCATGTTTGAATGTCAAGACATTCTTCTGTTGAGTTCTTGGGAAGAGGGTGAATGTATGCTTTCATTGCATGCATATTCTCACCTTGCCTTATTGCTAACTGGTGCACTGTTGAAATAATTTGCCTATGGTTGTGCTATTGCCTTTTTAAACTAGATGTGCTACCTAGAATAAAATCTGTCCCTCTTGCCACCTTGGTGTGTTGCGCCTAATAGGGGTGTCACGAGAGTCAGGTAGGAAGGAACCCATATCTCTTCAGCTACACCTGTGGGTGCGCTACAGAATGAAACCAGGGAGTCATTTATACTGCAAATTAATGTTTTGATGTAGAGGAAATTATGTTTGCTGTTTACTTATCATATTTCTGCTATCAGTCTTGGTCATGCTGTAATATAGTGTGAAACAACAACTGTAATATTTGTAGCTATGTATCTTCCTTACATAAAATTAAAAATAATTAAAAAAATGCTTTACAGCCTAACAAGGTGTGATATATTCACTATGGTGTGACTGTACATTATTTTAAATTTGTAAGACTACTAGATGTTTTAAGCTTAGAGTGTAGGAACATTCAGGTAATAACAAGCTTGGAAAACCAGAAATGCCAGTTACTGAACATTTTATTAAAATGCATTAAATGGAATTCCTCTAGTTTTACATGTTTTAGCATGTGTGTGTGTGTGTGTGTGTGTGTGTGTGTGTGTGTGTGTGTGTGTCTGATAAAAGGAAAGGAAAATGTTTGAATTTTTGCTAAGGTATAAACAATTTATATTTTAAAATGTATTTTAAATCCTGCATGACTCACCCATTAACTAGACTTGAAATTTATTTTAATGCGATAGGTTAATTGTTTAATTGATATTTAATTAATTTTATTATTTAAGTCAATGTGTTTTTAACTATGTATTCCCTCAAGAGAAGGCTTCATTACCGAGTTACTAGGAGTTTGGAGTGTTATGGAGTAAAGTTTTATTTTTTATTTTGTCATTTTGCTTTAGCATAATGTACTGCAGAGAAGCAGTCAAATATTTTTTTGCCAGTATATTTATTTCCAAGTGGTGATAACAGTTTTAACTGTGTTTACCACTGCAGAGATACTTCTCAGGTCTATTGATAGAGGGGCACTGATTGTGAAGTAACTGATCCTGTACGCCAGATGGATCCTAGCTATGATGATAGTGATCTCAGTTGTAGACATATTCAAGTATGCACAGTTTGTTTTTGCCTTTTTTTTAGCTTTCAGACAGGGGATTGAATACCACCACATATCCAGATATATGTACAGCTATTTCATGTGCTTTATTTTGATTAAACTCATGATTTAGCAGGAATAAATATTATCCTTTCTACTGCCTACAAAAGCTTAAGTAAGAATGCCTGGGTGCAAACAATCCTGCTTTGCCGAGAACTCACCTGTCAGTGTATGCCTGTATTTCTTTTTTCATACTCTGACCTACTATTAAGAAATAAATAATCTGTCTATTGTGGAACTGCATATGCATCATGATGGTTGTCATATGAACATTTGTGAGACAGTAGGAAAACCTGAACATCTGCAAGTTTTCAGCCCATGTAACATAATATCTAAAATTTAATTCTGCTTACAGTCTCACACCCTATGAATTGTATCAGCATTTCTTAAGTTGTCCCTCCCCAGTAATTAACAATATATATTTTGTACTGCTTTACATGCTTTGTTGTAAGGATTTCAGGTTTGTGCTGTCTTTGTGTAGACATTTAG
This sequence comes from Protopterus annectens, assembly GCF_019279795.1. Taxonomy (NCBI): domain Eukaryota; kingdom Metazoa; phylum Chordata; order Ceratodontiformes; family Protopteridae; genus Protopterus; species Protopterus annectens. Next base: position 346,976,767 of record NC_056731.1, read on the forward strand.
TGGAGAAGAAGCAATATCATTTCAAATCTTTCTGTTTACTTCTTGTATGCTTATATATATGTACACACATACACACACACACACACACACACACACACACACACACACACACACACACACACACACACCTTGCAACTGGTTCCTGTCATGGTATTTTACTGGATACTGATTTGTTTCTACACAATTGTTCTTGAAATACAGCCATTATATGCATGAGTTAGGAAATCTAACAGACCTATTTAGAGTTGTTAACATTTCTTAAGCTTTTATAGAGTGCTGAGTGATTTGTTGTTAAGTTAAGGGAGGCAATGTATCAGTTGTGAAGGAACTAGATGTAATTAATGATCTATAAATAGGACATGTTACATGAGTAACACTGATGCATACCTAAGCTGGTTGAGCCCAAACAAGTTTACAAGTAAGTGTTGTCCATGTGAGGAAGGAAGCAGGATATGAACGCATACAAGAAAAATACACAGAGTGGATTATGCCACACATGAAAGAGATGAGAGACGAACAGATGACAAGAATTAATGCCTCTGATGAGGAAGTGGATCACCATAGTAAACCACAAACTATAACCTGTGACAGAGATTGCAGGGATATAAACAAATGTCCCAGATGGCTTATGCTTTGAACATTCTAACTAATGAGAGACAAACAGAGATGACAGTGATAAGAGGGTGCATGGAGTAGAAGACACATCTTTGGAGCATGGTAACATGGCATTTATCAAAGGAAGCAGCTGTTGTTTTCCATTACAAAATCTTCAAAAGGCTTATTGAATATTGAGGGGTTACATGGGATAGCCAAGCAATGTGTTGTGCAAATTATTTAATTGCAGTATTGTAAAGTCTATGGATCTCCTATTAAAATCTTGTTGCCCTATTTTTTTATTGAAGAACCTATACAAAATACACTGAGATACATGGTGTTTAATGGAAAATAATGTGCTATATACATTCTAACTTACTTGTAATGCTTTTAATATTCAGTAAGTGACAACTTTATTTATATGAAATTAAGGGTTAATGATTGCACTAGACAGTGTAAACCATGGTACATACATGACATAGGAAATGAGATAAGTAACAAACCAGATCTTTGCAATACAAAAAAAAAGCCAAACACTATTTAAACATAGATGACCATAACATGCACCATTGTCAACTTGTCACAGATTATGAGTAAATAGTTAATTTGTATAGAATAGAGAATAATAAGTTTACTTAAGAAACTTAAGAACAGGATGTAAGATCTTTTTAATAATGTTCTAAAATGAAGCAGTTGGAATTTTATCCAAATAAAATTCTGAGGTAAATCAGCATGGCACTGTTTCTAAAATAGGTTTATCAATGGGTAGAATATATGGTTCCAAAGAAGCTAATGAATATTGCCTGACTGTTTAAAGATCAAGTTACATTTAAAAGATTAGTTGTTAAGCTGTCAAAGTCAAACACATGATAATCTGTAATTGCATTGCAAGAGAAAAAAGATGCAGCTTTGTATGATTCAAAATAGGGGTCTATGTATAAAGACTAAGACATACTTGTTTCTGTTTACACCATATCTATGCCAAGCCCGAGCATTCAAAGTTTTAGATTAGGCACCTTTGCTATTTTATGTATCATTGTTAGGGCTGCTATGGCTGACTTATGCAAAGGAAGACTAAGACACTTTCAGTACCTAAACGTAACAGTTTTTAAGACTTATTCTTAGCCACTGAAGCCAAGAATAACCTCATTTTTTCACCTGATGGAGGATACTTTGATAAGAAATAGCATAATACCCATCTCGATGAATCATCATACCCAACAGCCACTCCTCCCCATGAATTTTCTGTTAAAGCCAACAGTATTTATTGTGCCAGCATTTTATATATACATATATATATATATATATATATATATATATATATATATATATATATATAAATATATATCTATATATATATATATATATATATATATATATATATATATATATATATATATATATATATATATATATATATATATATATATATATATATATATATATATATATATATATATATATATATATATATATATATATATATATATCTATAGATATATATATATATATATATATATATGTATATATGGGTCCACTATGTAATCTCAAATGCTGAAATCCCGAAATTCAGTATTTCCAAATTATATAGCCAGAAACCTAAGCACAACTCACAATTCCAAAAACACACAACCGAGAAATTCAAAATGCCGAAACTACGCTACACATACAGTACACACATAAACAAATGCACACCCCCCACAATAAATAAATGCATCTACACTATAGATAAGTAGGAAGGAAAGCCCCCCTGCACCCCACACCCCCTACTTATATATTCTAACTCCGAGATCGCACAAATAGAAACACAAACGAAATTCACATACACACATCTTACAGTCCCTCACACACACACATATCACAGTCACAACACACACTTACAGACACTAAAGCCCCTAACCAACACATTTACACAGACAAACTTATCTAAATTCAATGGATACATCCACACACTGCACCAGCAGAAGCAGAAATTCAACACCTCCATGCTTTGGGATTTTGAATTTCGCGCTTCCGCCGGTTTCGGAACTTTGAGTTTTTGGCTATGTAATTTCGAAATCCTGAATTTCGGGATTTCAGTATTTCAAAATTACATAGTGGACCCATATATATACATGTATGTATGTATGGGTTTACCTACAATCACGTCAAAGCATGTCTTTTTGACTCATCATTTCTCGAAAGCTGAAAATGAAATGGTGCATTGAAAAACACAAAAAACACAAGAGTTCTGTGTATGTGTGTGTGTGTGTGTGTGTGTGTGTGTGTGTGTGTGTGTGTGTGTGTGTGTGTGTGTGTGTGAGCGTGTGTGTGTGTGTGTGTGTGCATGTGTGTGTGTGCAGGTGTCTTGGCTGCCAAGCTGTGTGTGTGTGTGTGTGTGTGTGTGTGTGTGTGTGTGTGTGTGTGTGTAATGTGTGTGTGTATGTGTGTGTACCAGCTTGCATAATTCAACACACTGTGGTGAAAATCACACCACCATTAAATTTATGATCTAAAGCTGCTTGACCATCAGTGCTTCAATGACCTGTAGGTAAGCCTAAATATGAATATAAATATAAATATAATTATAAATATAAAAAGTCTTTCAGCTTTTCCAAGTTAGGGGTCGCCACAGCAGAAGTCCAGTCCACTCATGATTGGCAGTGGATTTTACAGTGCCAAGTTTCCTGCTTGACACCCAACCTTCAATGAAGGCATGCCCATTCACACTCACACCTACCTGCATGTCTTTAATGTCACTTGACCACGGGGAGGATGTGCAGACTCCACACAGAAGGCACTCCAGCCAAGAATCGAACAAGAGAACCTCTTGCTGTGAGGCGACAATGCTAACCGCTGCACCACCGCAGCTTACCTATATATATATATATATATGTGTGTGTGTGTGTGTGTGTGTGTGTGTGTGTGTGTGTGTGTGTGTCTGTGTGTGTGTGTATGTGTGTGTGTGTGTGCATGTGTGTGCGTGCGTGCATGTGTGTGTGTGTGTGTGTGTGTGTAATGTGTGTGTGTATGTGTGTGTGTACCAGCTTGCATAATTCAACACACTGTGGTGAAAATCACACCACCATTAAATTTATGATCTAAAGCTGCTTGACCATCAGTGCTTCAATGACCTGTAGGTAAGCCTAAATATGAATATAAATATAAATATAATTATAAATATAAAAAGTCTTTCAGCTTTTCCAAGTTAGGGGTCGCCACAGCAGAAGTCCAGTCCACTCATGATTGGCAGTGGATTTTACAGTGCCAAGTTGCCAGCTTGACACCCAACCTTCAATGAAGGCATGCCCATTCACACTCACACCTACCTGCATGTCTTTAATGTCACTTGACCACGGGGAGGATGTGCAGACTCCACACAGAAGGCACTCCAGCCAAGAATCGAACAAGAGAACCTCTTGCTGTGAGGCGACAATGCTAACCGCTGCACCACCGCAGCTTACCTATATATATATATATATATATATATATATGTGTGTGTGTGTGTGTGTGTGTGTGTGTGTGTGTGTGTGTGTGTGTGTGTGTGTGTGTGTGTGTGTCTGTGTGTGTGTGTGTGTGTGTATGTGTGTGTGTGTGTGTGTGTGTGTGTGTGTGTGTGTGTGTGTGTGTGTGTATACACATAGGTTCATAGGTTCATGGATTTGTACTAGGCTAGTAGCCCTGGGGCCTTTACAAGCCTAGCCCATAGGATTACCCTGGCATTCTGCCACCCAACCTTAGTTCCCAGTGCCTCTGTAGAGTAAAGCCGCTGGAGTGATCACTGGGGTGAATTTTCTATTTCCCATCCACTCATCAAGATTTCTCTTGAAGAGGGCCAGTGAGGTGCTCTGCTTGCCATGTATGGGAAGTCTGTTCCATAGCATGGGCAGTCTCTGGGTTATGAACCTGTCTCTCCAGCATGTTCTGTTGATTGTGGTAATGAGGTTGAGGTCTCTGGAACTTATGGGGTGGAGAGATTGGGATTTCTTTAGATGTAGCATTTCTAACAGAGCTGGGTAAGACATGGCTTTGTAAGTCAAGCAGAGATTGTCTCTAAGTAGGCGCTATGAGACAAAGAATAGTTGGAGTTTTTTGAGTCTGCCCATATAGGACAAATGTTTAAGGCCTAGGATCCTCTTTGTTAGGTACTTTTGCAGCCTTTCTAGTTGTTGCATGTGTTTAGTGAGGTACTTGCCAAATGGAGCATTGTATTCAATGATTGTCCTAATGAGGGAAGAGTAGAGGGAGGCAATGACCTCTTTCTTCCTGGATGCAAAACCCTTGGTAATGAGATGTGCCACATAGAAGGACTTTCTGACCACAGTGGCAATGTAGTGGTCAATTGAGAGGTTGCTCACAACTTGTGTTCCCAGATCTCTTATAATGCCTTCTGTGTTTTGTGGACTACCATCAATGTGGTAATTCATGGGAACCAGGTTTTTGCCAAAGGGGAATGACGACACATTTTTTGGCATTGAGCTTAAGGCCATGGTTCTGACATCAGTCGTTGGTCTCAGTGTGGCCTTTCTGTAGGATGTCAACATCACTCGGTGAGTTAATAATAGCTCCCTACTTGCAATCGTCTGCGAACTTTGTCAGCCAGAGTCCCTTCATGTTTGCCTGGACTTTAGAAAAGTAGATACCAAACAGGAGAGGACCCAGGAACAAACCCCGCGGGACTCCACTCATGACTGGTCAGCAGTCTGACTTGGACTCAGCTACTTTCACACTGTGGGTTCTACCTGTGAGCCAGTTTGCAACCCACCTAATGATATAGGGATTGATGCTTAGCTTAGTGAGTTTTTCTATGATTCCTGAGTGGGGAATGGTATCAAAGGCCTTGGCCAGATCAAGGTAGGCTGTATGAACCACCTTGCCTTAATCACAGCTCTGGTGACTGACTCAAAGAAGTTGACCAAGTTGAGCAGGCATGATCTACCCTTCACAAAACCAAACTGTGTGGGATCCAGAGTATGGAGATTCCTTATATTTTTGTCTATTAGGTCCATGATGATACATTCCATAGCTTTGCATATCAGACTCTTCAGGGTAATGGGGCGATAGTTCCCAGAGTCTGTAGTTGCTCCTCCTTTGTGGAGAGGGATGACCGTAGCAGTGCACCATTTGGTAGGGACAAAGTCTGACTTGAGGCTGTGACTGAACAGGGCACACAGGTGAGGTGCCAGTTCACTCTGTAGTTCATGTAGAACACAGCCAGGGATATTGTCAGGTCCGATAGAAGATGTATTCTTGGCCTTGGGCAGTGCTGTTTTAACCTGTGCAGTAGTACTACTGGGTGCCTGGCAATCTACTCGTATTGTGACTGATCCCTTTGGGGGAGGGGTAAAGTTGCCACTGAATCTGTCGGCCAGTATATTGGCAATATCTGTTGGCTCGGTATAAGAGGTACCATTGTGCAGTAGCTCAGAGCAAATGTGGATAATGTTGTGGAGATTATTTACATAACTATAGAAGGCCTTGCGGTTTTCTTTAATATCTGCTGCAATTCTGTTTTCATAGCTAGCTTTAGAGGATTGATGAGGGATCTCAACTTTTTGTTGAAGCTGATAAGATAGTTTTTCCAGGCTTGGGACTTCACCTTACTATGCATCAGTTTCCTCCTTGTGTTGTAGAGTTTATTTATGGCAGGGGACCACTAGATTGCCTTCCTTTTTTTGGAGGGCAGCATCTTGCTTCTATTGGGCATGGCAAGATCTATGCATTTGTCTACATGCTCGTAGAGTATGTTGGTGTATGAGTCGGCAGTCATAGTTTCATAGTATAGTACTAGGCTATCTGCCCTAGGGCATTTATAAGCCTAGCCATAGTGTACGTGGCTCTTGCCACCCCATGTAATGATACAAAAGTGTACAAAATAAATTTAGTTTACTGTGCCTCTGTCTAGTAGTGACACAGAGATGATCGCCGGGGTAAACCTATGATCACCCATCCACTCATCAAGATTTCTCTTGAAGAGAGTCAGTGAGGGGCTCTGCCTAACATGGACTGGGATCCTGTTCCAGAGTACAGGAAGCCTCTGGGTTATGAATATGTCCCTCCAGCATGTCCTATTCATATTTGTGCTGAGGTTTAGATCTTTAGCTCTCGTGGCTCTGATGGATTTGGATTTTTTGAGGTGGAGCATGTCCATTAATTCCGGATTGGACATGGCCTTGTACGTCAGGCACAGATCACCTCTGAGCAGGTGGTATGCTACTGAATAGAGCTGGAGCTTCTTTAGTCTGGCAGCATATGACATATGTTGGAGACCCTTGATCCTCTTGGTGAGGTACTTTTGGGGTCTCTCCAGCTACTGCAGGTGCCAGGTGAGGTACATACCAAATAGGGCATTGTACTCAATCATAGGCCTGATAAGGGAGAAATATAGGGGTACAATGACATCTTTTGATCTGGATGTGAACCCCTTTTTGATAAGGTGGGCAAGGTAGAAGGTCTTTCTAACCACTTTGGCGACGTGAGTGTCAAATGAGAGGTCACTGTCAACTTGGGTCCCCAGGTCTCTGATTACTTTTTCCGTACTTAATGGATTACCACCTATGTGGTAATTTGTGGGTACTTTGCTTTTCCCAAAGGGGATGACTATACATTTTTTGGCATTGAGTTTAAGGCCATGACTCTGGCACCAGTCATCTGTTTCTGTAAGGCCCTTCTGAAGGATGCAATGCGTCAGCTGGTGTATCAACTATGGCGCCTAGTTTTCAGTCATCTGTGAACTTTGTCAGCCACAACCCCCCTATGTTTGCCTGCACATCTGAGAAACAAATGCCGAACAAGAGGGGTCCCAAGACAGAGCCCTGTGGTACTCCACTTGTGACTGGCTTAGAATCTGACATAGCTCCAGCTATTCTGACCTTGTGGGTTCTGTCCTTAAGCCAGCTTGCAACCCTGTTTGTGACATACGGGTTTACATTTAAGCTGTTGAGCTTGTCTATGATGCCTGAGTGGGATATTGTGTCGAAGGCCCTTGCCAGGTCCAGGTAGGCTGTATGAACTGCTTTGCCCTCATCGATGGCTCTAGTGACTGTTTCAAAAAAGTCCACCAGGTTCAAAAGGCAGGATCTGCTTTTTACAAAACCAAACTGGGTAGGGTCAATTGTCTGTAGGACCCCAATGTCCTTGTTTATGAGTTCCATAATGATCCTTTCCATAGTTTTGCAGACCAGGCTGGTTAAGCTTATGGGCAGTAGTTTCCAGGGTCTGTAGAGGTTCCTCCTTTGTGGAGTGGGATCACTGTTGCTGTACGCCAGTGTTCAGGTACATATCCTGAAGTAAGGCTAAGATTAAACAGCATTCTTATGTGTGGGTTTAGCTCCTCTAGTAGTTCACATAGCACGCAACCCAGGACACCGTTAGGTTCCATTTATGCTGTATTTTTAGCTTTGCTGAGAGCAGCTCTCACCTGGACATCTGAGATGTCAGGGAGGTTGCATTCAGCTGGGATAAATATTTCATCTTTCGGGGGTGAGGGAGGGGAGAAATTTGCACTGAATCTGTCTGCCAGTATGTTGGCAATATCTGTGGGTTCAGTGTATTTCTTGCCGTTATAAACTAGCTCTGAGCATATCTGAGGGCTTCCGCCCAGGTTTCTAACATAGCTGAAGAAGGCCTTGTGGTTATCTTTAGTGTCCTTTGCGATTTTTCTCTCAAAGTTGGCCATGGATGATTTTATGAACGAACATAGTTTTTTGCTATTGCTGATCAGAGATGCCTTCCCTTTATGGGATTTTGCTATGTCTTGCAGTAGCTTCGTTCTCTTGTTATAAAGTTTGTTTATGGCTAGGGTCCACCAGATAGGATGCCTGCCTTTGCTGGAAAGGGTCTTGGTTTTATTTGGGATTGCATGATCCATGCATTCTTGGAGATGTCCGTAGAAAGCATTTGTGAAGGATTCAGCAGTGTGGGATGTGGTTTCCACTGGCCCAGGGGGCTTGAAGGATACCATTTCAGTCTTAAGGAGTGTAAAGTCAGCTTTTGAGAAGTTTCTCACTGTGGTCTTTTGTGCTGGGGATGGATGTGGGATATGAATATCTAGGGTCAATAGTTTGTGGTCTGATCTCACTAGTGAGGGGTATATTTCTGGTGTTGAGCATTTTGTCCCCATGTTTGTGATGATCAGGTCAAGTACATTATCTCCTCTTGTGGGGGAGGTGACTAGTTGTTCCATGGCATTTGAGTTGATGAATTCCAGGAACCTTTGGGCTAGGGTATTAGGGCTTGAATAATGCACCCAGTCTATGTTTGGCTAGTTGAAGTCTCCCAATATGATGGTATTTGGTGAGACATTCATATCCTCCAGTGTGTTCAGGAAGGCTGAATGGAGTTCCTGAGATTGAGAGGGTGGTCTGTAGCATGCTACAAGTTGTATAGCAGTTTTGCCTATGGTTTGTTGCACATGGATGGTCTCCGATGCTTCATGCATTGCCACTAATCTGGAGGTGTGGGTGTCTTTAATGAATATGGACACACACCCTCCCTTTGTAGTTCGGCCCAAGTTTTGGGGCTGAAATGCATGATACGAGGTATAACCTGGTAGGGAGCCTTGAACCAGGTTTCAGTTACTGCACAGACATCGATGCTCTCCATACTGAGGAGTGCTTTGAGAGCCTGCATCTTGAGATTTAGACTTCTGGCATTGAGCAGCATTACCCTTAGTTTTTTTTCTTTTTTGTTTTCTAAGGTGGTGGGTTTGTCTTTTGAGCCTTGCCTAAAAAAGGCACTATGGGGGTGGAAAGAGCCTTAGCCAATATCCGGAAGCACAGTGGTGACAGGTGCAAGTCGCCCCTTGCAAAGCAGCGTGGCTTGTCCAGCATGTCATCCCAAGCAGACAGACATTGAATCCCCCTAGAATGACACCAGTAATTGAACCAATTATTACAGCTGATCATCTTGTCTTTGTATTGTGGCATCATTCTTGGTGAGGGCAAGATGCTGCTCAGGGTCAGACCGGCCTGGGCTACATAATCAGAGAGCTCCTCTATGTCTCTTTTCATGTAGTCCAAGGAGGTACATCTCAGGTCATTCATGCTGGCATGAACAATGATGAAGTCATATTTGTACTTGCTTTGGAGTGACCTGAGTGCTTGTGTTATGTGGCGGATCCTAGCACCCGACAGGCAGCTCACTGTTACCCTCTCCTTGTTCAGCCTGGTAAGCGGAACGTCAGTGTGTCTGACTATAGAGTCACCTATTACTAGTGTATCAGGCATGGTGTTTCACCTTAAGGGCTGTGATTGTTTGGCACACTGACTTAGTGAACTATGTATTGCATGTGCTGTGTTTTGAGGTGGTGGTTTCTTGGATGTCTGCTTAGGGAGTCTCTGTTGTTTTGGTAAGTTTTTTATTAGAGCCTCTGAGTATGTCTTTGTGTTTTTATGTGTTTGGTTTGCAGTTGTGGTTGGTTTATGTGAGACTGGGTTTGTTGTGTGTGTGGTTACCTTCTCCTCATGTTTGGTCTTGCTAGTCCTGAGTTGAGACAGTTCAGCCTCCAGTTTGGCTATATAGTTGCATCTCTCTCATGTGTTTGTGTTTGTTGGGCGGAGGAGAGGGTTGTCTGTGTACATGAGGCAATTGTAACATTGTCTCAGGATTCCCAGATTAACCAACTGAACTGGAGAGAATGTCAGTAATATACCACTCGACATGCCGAAACGAGGTCAGAGAGGACTTTGAAGGGAAATGGGTATTAACATGGGTTGTAGTTGGATGTAGTGATTACTTTAGTTTAAGGGTGCTTCACTTGAAAGAAAGGTTTTAAGAGCAAGTGCTAGGCTTATAATATAGCGAATAAACTGATTTTGTTGAAAGTAGAGCATTCTTAAGGGAAAAACTGAAGTGCAGACTTGGCGGAGCCAGGAATAGTTTAAGCCTGTTTAACCGGTGCTGAGCTATGCGCACAATCGCGCAAAGCCACGCAAATGTAGATTTTAAACAGGGAACTTCAAAAGAGCTAGAAATGGTCCAAAACGACTAATTACTACAAGCTCTTGTGCTGAGGCACTCCTTCAGGGACAGGTAGGCTGCTCAAGGTTCCCCACTCCCACTGGTGAGCAAAGAAACTTCCTTCTATCCAAGTAAGGCAATGGACAACACAGGAACTACACCACAGTCCGGAATACTGCAAAGCCTGTATACTGGTCTAAACTAGTCGAGAAAAGGCGGGAAAACAAGGATATTTTTGGGGGTTTTTTTTGTTTTTTGAGTTAGAAAGTACACAGAAATGCAGGAAACAGTAATAAATCAATTACACAGGCTAGCGCACTTTAGTGGTCAGCCTCAACAGTTAAATTTAACAAACAAACTTTTGACCAACTGATCTCCATTTGCATGGGTGCCGTGAAGTTAGCCACCTCTGTTTTTAGGAGCCCAAAGTTAGCTTTGGAGAAGTTTTTCATGGTGGTTACCTTTGCAAGGGGGTGGGGGGTGGGGGTGGGAAGGATGTGGATTTCCTTGGTGATTAGTTTGTGGTCGGATCTAACCAGGGAGGAGTTGACTACTGTTGTTGAGCAACAGTTGTCTATGTTAGCAATGACCAGGTCAAGGATGTTGCTACCTCTAGTGGAGATAAAAATGAACTGGTCCAGGGCAAGTGTTTTGCTACATGAGTAGTTTTCCCAGTTAATGGAGGGGTAGTTGAAGTCTCCCAGTATGAGAGTGTTTGGTTGGACCCTAATATTCTCCAGGGTGCTTAGGAATGTGGTGTGTGAGTCTTGGGACATGGTTGGGGACCTATAGCAGGCTGTGACCTGAATCTCTGTCTTACCAAATGTTAGCTGCACCTGAAGTATCTCAGATGAGTTATGTTGGGCTACTAGTCTGGAGGTGTGAGCATCCTTTATGAATATGGAAACACCATCCCCTTTAGAGCTTCACTCCAAGTTCTGGGGCCGAAAGGTGTGAAATGAGTTATAGCCTGGTAGTGCATGGGTGCTTTCTGCTGCCTTGAACCAGGTCTCTGTTACAGCACAAATGTTGATGTTCTCCATTTTAAGGAGTGCTTCGAGTGAGTGCATTTTAAGATTTAGACTTCTAGCATTGAGCAGCATGACCCTCAGATTGCATTTGTTTGTAGCTGTTATGGTGGTAATTTGGTCTTTGGAACACCACCTCAAAAAGGCACTATTGGGGTGGCAAGAGCCTTGACCAGTATGCGAAAGTCCAGGGGTGACAGATGCAGGCCATCTCTGGCAAAGCATCAAGGTCTGTCAATCATGTCATCCTCAGCAGACAGATACTGGATCCCCTTAGAATGACATCAGAAACCAATTGTTGAAATCAATCATTTTCTGCTTGTACTGTGGAATCATTCTGGGTGATGGTAGTATGCTGCTCAAGGCTAGGGTCATACCTGCCTGGGCTACATAATCTGAGAGCTCCTCCATGTCTCTTTTCATGTAGTCCAGGGAGGTAAATCTCAGGTCATTCACTCCCACATGTACAATGACAGAGTCATATTTGTACTTGTTGTTGAGGGACCTGAGTATGTGCATTATGTGGTGGATCCAGGCACCTTCCAGGCAGATGACTGTTACTTTCTCCTTATTCAACCTAGTGAGTGGGACATCAGTGTGCCTCACTATCGACTCACTTATGACTAGTGTGTTTGGCATGCTACTTTGCCTTAGGGGCTTTGGTTGAGTGGCATGCTGTTTATGAGTGTTACGTGTCTCGTGATTAGTGTTGTGTTGTGGTGGTTGAGTGCATTTCTGCCTTGAAGTACTCTGCTGTTTGGGTAGATTTATATTGAGAGCTTCCATGAAGGTGGGTGTGTGGTTTGTGTTTTTTTGTGAAGAAAGTGCTGTTTTGAGTTCTGGAGGGCTATGTGTTCCATGTGGTGTGGTGCAAGTGTTGAGCTTCTCCTCTTGACCAGCTATTCTGATCTTGGCTGGAGAGTGCATGGTTTCCAATTTGGATATATAAGTGCATCTCTCGCAAGTCTGAGTGTTAGGATGTAAGAGGAGTGGTTTGCCAGTGTACATGAGGCAGGTACTACATTGCCTCAGCTTGCCCAAGTTCACCAGGTTAATAGGAGAATGCACAGGGAACTGACCTTTAGACATGCCTGGAGGGGTGGGCATTAATAGTAAGTACTGGAGCTGTTTCCTTGTAGAACATTGGTTTAGTGTTGGTAGCACTTTTGTGTGCTACAATAATTGCAATTAAAAGAAGTCTGGTTAAGTGCTAGATTATTAAGCTAGTAAAAATGCAGGAGATGAGACAACTAGTAGATCTAAGGGAAAAATTGAAGAGCCAACTTTGGCACCACTCAGAAGCTTACAAACAGTCCTGGATACAGCAAATCTGTATCTGGACTAGACTAGTTACAGGGAAGGTAGGAAACAAGCGCAAATGCGGGCTTTTAATATATATTTGCATTTGTTACTTTGGCCATGGAAGTCCCTTTTTCAATGGAGACCCAGGTTCAGACATTGACATGAAGAAAATAAATTGTTATAGTTATTTTGTAGGAGAGCACAGAGAAGGTCAATAAGATTAGTTGGAAAGGATCTTGAAGTGTTAGTAGATTTAGCAGAGAAGTAGTTACGATGAAACAGGGCATTTGCATTTTGTAGGTATAGTATTTTCAGAGTTGAGGAGGATGTCTTCAGGTATTGTGGGTGGTTAGAAATAGAGCAGCAGAGTTACTAGAGGGAAAGGATATCTTATTCTAGAGAGGAGCACTAGCATCTTGAAAGGATGTAAAGCCAAGCACTCACCCTTCTCTACAGGTATGCTATTGTGTTCTGGTTTCTTCATCTCCTCTTCTTTTATCCTTAGACATTGTGCAGTTTATATATATATATATATATATATATATATATATATATATATATATATATATTTATATATATATATATATATATATATATATATATATATATATATATATATATATGTATATATGGTTTATTACTGAAATGTCGACGGCACTACATCGACTGTACTATAGTCGAACACAGAAGTTCGAAAATAGTAATGTCGATGTCAAAAACAATCTAGGAATGGTTTTAACATGGTGAGGTAGGTGTTCAGTATTATTCAGAACTACAAACATCTCCCTACCTAGACCCATGTTAAAACACAGTCCTAGATTGTTTTTGTCGCCCATTACTATTTTTGAACTTCCGTGTTCGACTATAGTACAGTCGATGTAGTGCCGTTCGACATTTCAATAGTAAACCGTATATATATATATATATATATATATATATATATATATATATATATCTATATACATATATATATATAGGTTCATAGGTTCATAGGTTGGTACTAGGCTAACTGCCCTAGGGCCTATACAAGCCTAGCCATAACAATTCCCTGGATATTTCTTCCCACAATATTTACTTCTGTGGATCCCTGTCTAACAGGGTGACTGACATGATCCCCAGGGTGAATTTCCTATCTCCCATCCAATCATCAAGGTTCCTTTTGAAATGGGCCAAGGAGGTGCTCTGCTCGACATGTATGGGCAGTCTATTCCAGAGTATGGGGAGTCTCTGGGTCAGGAACCTATCCCTTCAGCATGTTTTGTTCATTGTGATGACAAGGTTTAGATCCCTGGAGCTTGTGGCTCTGAGGGATGGGGATTTCTTTACGTGGATCATGTCCAACAGCTCAGGGTTTGATATGGCCTTGTATGTTGAGCAGATATAGCCTCTGAGTAGACAATATGACACAGAGTATAGCTGGATTTTTTAGATGGTCAGCATATGGCATCTGCTTTAAGTCTGTGATTCTTTTAGTGAAGTATTTCTGTGACCTTTCTAGCTGTTGCAGATGACTTGTGAGATACATATCAAACGTGGCATTATACTCTATAATGGGTCTAATGAAGGATGAGTACAGTGGGACAATGACCTCCTTTTTTCTGGATAAAAAGCCCTTAGTGATGAGGTGTGCCACAAAGAAGGATTTCCTGACTATTGTGGCAATGTGGTTATTGAAAGTGAGGCCACTGTTCACCTGTGTCCCTAAGTCTATCATCACACTTTCGATGTTTACTGCCACCTATGTGGTAATTCATGGGTACATGTTTTTTTTATAAAGGGGATAACTATACATTTCTTGGCATTAAGCTTGAGCCCATGGCTCTGGCACCAGGCATCTGTTTCTGTAAGGCCCTTTTGTAGAATATCCACATCATTTGGGGATTCAATAATGGCTCCCAGTTTGCAGTCATCTGTGAACTTTGTTAGCCAGAGTCCCTTAGTGCTGGCCTATATTTCAGAGAAGTAGGTGCCAAACAAGAGTGGTCCCAGGACTGAACCCTGAGGTACTCCACTTGTCACTTGTCTGGAGCTGGATTTGGAGTCGGCTACATTTACAGTCTGGGTTCTGTCAGTAGGCCAGTTGGCAACCCATCAAGTGACGTAGGGATTTATGACCAGATTAGTAAGTTTATCTATGATTCCAGAGTGGGGGATGGTGTCAAAGGCCTTGGAGAGGTCCAGATAGGCTGTGTGGACCGCCTTACCCTCATCCACAGCTCTGGAGACTGATTCGAAGAAGTCAATCAGATTCAGGAGACAAGATCGGCCCTTCACAAACCCAAACTGGTTGGGGTCCAGTGTTTGAAGGTTGCCAATGTCTTTGTTTATAAGTTCCATGATAATGCGTTTCATGCCCTTGCAAATCAGGCTCGTCAGACTGATGGAACAGTAGTTCCCAGGATCCAAGCTGGATCCCCCCCTTGTGGAGTGGGATAACTGTAGCTGTGCGCCACTCAGTGGCCAGGAAGCCTGAGATGAGGCTATGATTAAACATGACACTTAGGTGAGTTGCCAGTTAATTTTGTAGCTCATGTAGTACACAGCCTGGATGTCATCTGGTCCCATGGATGCTGTATTCTTAGCTTTGGAGAGTGCAGTTTCTACTTGTGTGGCAGTGAGTGCCAGAATTTGGCAATCTTTTGGTATTGAGATTGGCCCTTTAGGGGGTCAGAGGGGGGTGAAGTTGGCACTAAATCGATCTGCCAGGATACTGGCAATAACCTTGGGATCAGTATATTTAATGCCATTCTGTTGAAGCTCAGAGCAGATCTGAGCATTGCCATTTAGATTCTTGACATAACTATAGAATGCCTTGTGGTTGTCTTTGGAATTTTTGGCAATTTTATTTTCATAACTAGCTTTTCAGGATTTTATGAGGGATTTCAGCTTCTTACTGAGGCTGGTGAGGGAGTTTTTTGCATCCTGGGATTTTCCTCTTTTCTGCAACAGTTTCTTCCTTCTGTTGTATAGTTTGTTTATAGCAGGGGACCACCAGATCGGCTTCCTTTTTTGGAGGAGAGCATCTCGGTTCTATTTGGGATGGCATGATTCATGCATGAGTGGATGTGGTCATACAGTGCCTTAGTGTAGGATTCTGCAGTCAAACTTTCAGATCCTGTCTGCATGGGTGTCATGAAGTTTGTCACTTCTGACTTCAGTAGCATGAAGTTGGCTTTGGAGAAGTTTTTTAAAGAGGTTTCCTTATTGGGAGGTGGGAGTGGGATGTGGATGTCAAGGGTGATTTGCTTATGGTCAGACCTGACCAATGAGGGGGTGACCACTGGTGTGGAGCATCTATCTCCCATGTTGGTAATGACCAGGTCTAGGATACTGGAGCCCCTGGTGGGACAATGGATTAGTTGATCCAGGGTGTTGGAATTTATGAATTCCAAGAACCATTGGGAAAAGATGTTGGTACCCGAGTAGTTTTCCCAGTTAATGGCAGGGTAGTTGAAATCACCCAGTATTAGGGTGTTTGGTTGTATCTTAATATTTTCCAGTATGTTTAGAAAGGTGTAGTGAGAATCTTGGGGCATGGAGGGGGATCTGTAGCAAGCTACAATTTGGATTGCAGTCTTACCTAGTGTTAGTTGCACCTAGTAAATTTCAGATGCATTGTGTTGGGCAACTAACCTGGAGGTGTAAATATCCTCGGTGAATATAGACACTCCTCCACCTTTAGTGTTTTGGTTTTGGTTTTGTGGCCGAAATGTCTGGTATTGCAGGGGTGCTTTCTGGGGCCTTGAACCAAGTCTCAGTTACTGCACAGATGTCGATGTTCTCCATTTTTAGGAGTGCCTCAAGAGAGTACATTTTGAGGTTTAGACTTCTAGCATTGAGTAGCATTACACACATATATATATATATATATATATATATATATATATATATATATATATATATATTATATGGGTCTAGGACTATTCACTGAAAGCACATTTCACTGAAACACATTGGGTCTAGGACTATTCACTGAAAGCACATTTCACTGAAACACATTTGACTGTGCACAAATAACTGAAAGCTCAATTCACTGAAAACACAATTCACTGAAACACATTTCACTGAAAGTTATATATGGCCTTTTCCCCACTGTAGTGCGACCCTGGAGTTAGAATATATAGTAAGGAGAGGGTGTGGGAGGGCGTAGCCCCACATCTAGTTTAAATATTTTGAACTATAGACATGGATAGTTGTAATTTCATTAAATTACTCTTTTCTAAACTTTATATATATATCCAAACTATGTGAGGGGCTACACCCCCACACCCCCTTGCTATATATACTAACTCCAGAGTCGCACTACAGTGAGGAAAAGGCCATATATAACTTTCAGTGAAATGTGTACAGTGAATTGTGCTTTCAGTGATTTGTGCACAGTCATTTGACTTTCAGTGAAATGTGCTTTCAGTGAATAGTCCTAGACCCATATATATATATATCTATATATATATATATATATATATATATATATATATATATGTGTGTGTGTGTGTGTGTGTGTGTGTGTGTGTGTGTGTGTGTGTGTGTGTGTATTCTGATTAGAGCTGATGAAGTCCTATAATGGATATGGACTAAACAGCATAAGATTAATAATAATGTGTACCATGGAATTTTAATAATCAAGTGTGTTTTTAGTTTACTAGTGGTGGCATGGCCTGGTTCCCCAAGCTTTGAAGCGGTTCTCAGCTTAGTTTTGCTTGAATGTAATATTGTTACTTTTAAAATGCACGCAATTTTGTCTGAAGGGATATACACCTCAAGTGATAACATTGTAATGGAAGAGTTAAGTTAGTCTGGGATTTCTGAATAGCAGCTGAATCAGAGACAGCAGAGCCAAGGCAATAGACTGTCTTTGCATCCAGGGCCCATTAAGAGCAGAGAAAACAATGAAAATCAGATAAAAAACTGTGTTAGCCACTTAGAATCCCAGCCAAAAATGGCAAATAGGAAAAATAAAAGCTGCATGAAAAACAAAATCTGAAAAGAACAGCTAACAATGATTCAATTAAAAAAAACGATGCCTGGAGAGACAGAAAGGAAAAAAAAAACTTTAAATGCTGTACAATGCATAATGCTGACACGTTTATCAATAAAATGTATGACAGAATGAAGTATCAAACAGTTTTTAAAGTTGATAGAGCTGCAAATGGGCACTTTATTTATAGAATCATCATACCATAGAAAATACAAGGCAACTGGACAATGTGGCTATTTATGTTTTCCAGTACCTGCCATTAGACCTTACCTCACTTTTTCAAGGAGCAATAGGTCACTCATGTTAAGGGTGAATTTGTGAATATCCATTCAGCTGTCTAAATACTTTTTAAAGGAAGATAGTGTACCAGACTGCTTGACTTAGAGTGGAAGTTTATTCCAGAGAAGGTGTACTCATTACATGATTTTTCTCTTCATAGCATCATAGAATCATAGGAAGTTACTAGGCTATTAGCCCTGAGACTCGTACAAGCCTAGCCAAGAATTTAGCCAATGTTCCAACAAGTCAGCACCCTATGCCACTGTCCAGCAGGGACATAGGTGGAATCCCAAGGGTGTATTTTCTGTTCCCCATCCAGTTATCCAGGTTGCGCTTAAAAAGGTTTAATGAGGTACTCTGTTTTATGTGGACAGGGAGTCTATTCCACAAAAGGGGGAGTCTCTAGGACACAAATTTGTCTCGCAAACAAGTCCTTTTGATGTCACAGACCAGGTTGAGGTCTCGCATGTGGGTTACTCGAGTGGAGATTGACTTGCAGATATGCAGCAGTCCCATCAGGGTGGGGTCTGAGATTGCTTTGTATGCCAGAAAAAGGTCACCTCTGAGGAGTCTGTAGGAGACTGAGTAGAGGGACAGGGCTTTTAACCTATCTGTGTAGGGTAGATGTTTGAGGCCCTGGATTCTCTGGGTGAGGAATCTTTGTGGTCTATCCAGCTGCTGCATGTGCTTTGTGATGTGCTCCCCGAAAGAGGCATTGTATTCAATAATCAGTCTTATAAGGGAGGAATACAGGGATGTTATGACTATCTTGTCTCTGGGTGAGATACCCTTACTAATAAGGTGGGCCATGTAGAAAGCTTTCCATACAACGGAAGCAATATGGTGGTCAAAAGTCAGTTTGCTATCAACCTGGGTTCTCAAGTCCATTACAACTGATTGAGTGCTTGTGATAATTTGTGGGACATAATTCTCCCCAAAAGGAAAGATGATGCATTTTTTGGCATTCAGTTTGAGGCCATGTTTCTGGCACCAGTCATTTGTTTGGGTGAGACCCTCTCGGAGGTTGTCCACATCACTAGGGGAATTGATAACAGCACTCACCTTGCAGTCATCTGCAAACTTGGTCAGCCATAGCCCACTAGATTTGGCCTGCACCTCTGAGAAGTATATTCCAAATGGCAGAGGCCCCAAGTCTGATCCCTAGGGCACACTGCTTGTTATGGGTCTACTACTTGAGGTGGCTTTCCCCTATTTTGACTAGGTGGGTTCAATCAGTAAGCCAGTTTGCTACCCATCTGGTAACATATGGATTGATGCCTAGTTGAGAGAGTTTATCTATTATACCTGAGTGGTGAATAGTATTGAAGGCCTTGGCCAGGTCAGGGTAGGTGGTGTGCACTGTCTTCCTCTCGTCTATGGCCTTGGTGACTGTCTCAAAGAAGTCAACCAAATTTAACAGGCATGACCTCACCTTGACAAAACCAAACGGTGTCATATCAAGTGTATGGAGGTTGACAATGTCCTTGTTAATGAGGTCCATGATAATCCACTCCATGGCCTTGCAGAACAGGCTAGTTAGGCTGATGGGTCTATAATTTCCTGGATCTGTGGATGCTCCACCTTTGTGCAAAGGGATGACAATAGCTGTCCTCCACTCTGCTGGGACAAAGCCGGTACTCAGAATTTGATTACATAGGGTGCCTAATGGTGCTGCAAGTTCCTGCCTGAGTTCATGTAGGATGCAGTCTGGGATGTTATTGGGTCCCATGGAGGCTGCATTTTTTGCCTTGGAGAGGGCAGTGATGACTTGCTCCCTAGAGATAAGGGGATGGAGGCAGGTACTGGGGATGCTCTGTTTTACTAATGGGGGGACAGAGGAGTGAAGTTTTCACTGAACCTGTCTGCCAGCAGGTTGGCTATATCTACAGGGTTTGTGCATGTGGTGTCCTTGACCACCAGTTCTGAGCAGATCGGGGTGCTTCCATTGAGATTGTGGACATATGTGAAGAAAGCCTTATGATTGTCTTTAGAAGATGTGCCCAGTTTGGACTCGAGATTTGCTTTGGAGGATTTCACTAGTGCTCTTATTTGCTTGTTCAGTCTAAGGAGAGATTGCTTCCAATTAGACACCTGCTCCTTCTTTGTCCTGGGCAGAAATGTTTTTCCTTTTATTATAGAGTTTATTTATTGCAGATGTTCACCAAACAGGTTTACTTTTCTTTGAAGAGGAGTATGATTTCATCCTGTCTGGAATTTCTGATTCCATGCAGCTATATAAATGCTCATATAGTGCTTTGGTGTAAGTTTGGACATATGTGCCAGTTTCTGTGGAGGAGGAGGGGGCTGTGAATCTCTTTATACCTTCCATCAGGAGGTTGTAATCAGCTTTGGAGAAGTTTTTTAGTTTAACCCTATATGGGTGGGGGTGGGGGGGGGGTTCAGGGGAGATGGTAACTTTGAAAGTGACTGCTTTGTGGTCGGATCTTACCAGGGATGATGACACTGTAGGGATGCTGCAGTGGTTACTCATGTTGATTAATACCAAGTCCAAGATATTTTCACCTCTTGTGGAGGTGTCAACCAACTGGTTCAAGGCATTTGCACTGACAAAATCAAGGAATCTCTGGACATTTGTGTTTTGGAATGAGCATTTCTTTCAATCTATGGTTAGATAGTTAAAGTCACCCAGGATCACGGTAAAAAGTTGAATCTTGATAGATTCGAAGAGGTCCAGATAGGTGGAGTGGGCATCTTGTGTTGGAGTTGGGGGCCTGTACCTAGCTATGATTTGAACAGGGGTCTTGTCAGTTGTTAACTGCACTTGGAGTATTTCCTGTGTATCACACTGTTTGACCAGCCTAGAGGTGTGTATGTCTTTTATATATATTGCAATCCCACCTCCTTTTGTTTTGCTGCCCACGGCTTGGGGTCTGAATGAATGATAGTGATGAGTAACCTGGTATGGCTGTGGTTCTGTCTGCAACTTTGAACCAGGTTTCTGTGACTGCAGAAATGTCAGCTTCTTCCAGGGTTGAGAATGCTTGCAATGAGTGCAATTTCATGTTTAGACTCGTAGCATTTAGCAGCATGACCTTTAGTTTACGTTTTGATGAAATTTTCATGTTAGTAGTTTTGACCTCATGGCATTGCCTAAAAAAGGAACTATGCGGGAGGCAAGAGTCTTTGTCAGGAGCCTGAAGCCCAAGAGAGAGAGATGCAGGTCATCCCTGTCACAGCATCATGGCTTGTAAATCATGTCATCCCAGGCTGTCAGGTACTAGATCCCCTTTGAATGACACCAGGAACTAAGCCAGTTGTTAAAGTCAGTCATTTTCTGTTTGCACTGAGGCATCATTCTGGGTGTGGTAGAATGCTGCTTAAGGCTAGGGACATACCAGCCTGGGACACATACTAGGCATCATGTCTCTTTTCATATAGTCCAGGGAGGTATGTCTCAAGTCATTCACTCCAACATTGATTATGACAGAGTCATAACAGTACCTGTTGAGAGGCTTGACTGCATTGGTGATATGGTGAATTCTAGCACCCGACAAACAACTAACTGTGACTTTCTCCTTATTCAGCCTGGTCACGGGCACATCTGTGTGTCTCACTATGAAGTCTCCTATGACTAATATGTTGAGTTTATGGTTAGGCCTTAGTGGCTGTGAGACACAGGTGTGCGGACTATGTGTGGCATGTGATGTGGTGGGCAGTGGAATTTTTGTGTGTTTATGCCTCGGAGGTCTCTTTTGTTTGGGTATGCTTTTGTTGAGGTCATCCGCATATGTGGGAGTGTGTTGTGTAGGTGTGGGTGGTGTTTGAGGTGTGGGGTTCATGTTGCCAACCTTCTCAGTGCCAGATATACTAGTATGTGGGGAGAGAGCAATGACACTAGGTCCTTGATGTATTTGCATCTCTCACAAATTGTGTCCTAGGTAGTAGTAGTAGAGGGTTGTCTGTGTACATGAGGCAGTTGCTACACTGTCTCAGGATGCCCATATCAACCAGACTGGCAGGAGAAAATGTAGGAAATTGTTAATCCATATTTGTCAGAAACTGAAAGAGCTAAGAGGGTAAAGGATGGAAGGTCTATGAGCAGTACTACTAGATGATAACACAAGTACTACTAAGGGAAAACATGCAGCTGGAATACCTCAATAAGGGTTAAAAACCTTGCAGCTGAAGCTCTGGATGCCACAGAACTGTATCTAGACTATGCTACTCAATTTTAAGGTTAAGAACTCAGTAAGAAAAACTCAAAATGAAGCACAGATTAATCACTTATAGTCAAAAGAATAGAACTCGCAGTATGAAAAAATACAGTTAAACAGCAAAGAAAGCACACTCATACTGGGCAAATTGTACTACCCCTCCATTAACTGAAAAAACTACTCATGTACCAATACACTTGTCCAACGTTTCATGGAATTCATTAATTCCAATGCTTTGAACCAGCTCATTCTTACCCCCAATAGACATAGCAACAACCTTGACCTGGTCATTACTAACATGGGCGACCTTTGCTCTACACCAGTAGTCAACTCCTCCCTGGTTAGATCTGACCACAGACTAATCAACAGGGAAATCCACATCCCTCCCACTCATCCCAGCAAAGATAACCACCAGGAAATACTTCTCCAAAGCTAACCTTGGGGTCCTAAGAACAGAAGTGGCCAACTTCACGGCACCCATGCAAATGGAGAATAGTTGCATGACTGCTGAATCATACACCAATTCACTGTACGAACACGTACACAAATGCATGGAACTCGCCCTACCCAATAGACCCATGATGCTCTCCTCCAAAAAAAGGAAGCCAATCTGGTGGTCCCCTGCCATAAACGAACTCTACAACATAAGGAGGAAACTGATGCGGAATAAGAGAAGTCCCAAGACTGAAAAACTCCCTTATCAGCCTCAACATAAAGTTGAGACCCCTCATCAAATCCTCTAAAGCTAGCTATGAAAACAGAATTGCAGCAGATAGTAAAGACAACCACAAGGCCTTCTATAGTTATGTAAAGAACCTCCCATGGCACTATCCAGATTTGCTCTGAGCTACTGGACAATAGTACCTCCTATACTCAGCCAACAGATATAACCAATATACTGGCCGACAGATTCAGTGCCAACTTTACCCCTCTCTCCCCCTAAAGGACCAATCACAATACCAGTAGATTCCCAGGCACCCAGTATTACTGCTGCACAGGTTAAAAAAGCACTGTCCAAGGCCAAGAGTACAGCTTCTATGGGACCTGACAATATCCCTGGCTGTGTTCTACATGAACTACAGAGTGAGCTGGTACCTCACCTGTGTGCCCTGTTCAATCACAGCCTCACCTCAGGCTTTGTCCTTACCGAATGGCGCACTGCTATAGTCATCCCTCTCCACAAAGGAAGAGCAATTAGAGACCCTGGGAACTATAACCCCATTAGCCTGGCAAGTCTGATATGCAATGCTATGGAATGCATCATTATGGACCTAATAAACAAGGATATAGGGAATCTCCAAACTCTGGATCCCACACAATTTGGTTTTGTGAAGGGTAGATCATGCCTGCTCAACATGGTCAAGTTCTTTGAGTCAGTCACTAGAGATGTGGATGAAGGCAAGGTGATTCGTACAGCCTACCTCGATCTGGCCAAGGCCTTTGATAACATTCCTCACTCAGGAATTATAGAAAAACTTATTAAGCTAGGCATCAACCCCTATATCACTAGGTTGGTTGCAAACTGGCTCACAGATAGAATCCACAGTGTGAAAGTAGCTGACCCCAAGTCAGACTGCTGACCAGTCACAAGTGGAGTCCCACAGGGATCGGTCCTGGGTCCTCTCCTGTTTGGTATCTACTTCCCTTAAGTCCATGCCAACATGAAGGGACTCTGACTGACAAAGTCTGCAGGCGATTGCAAGTTGGGAGCCATTATTAACTTCACAAGTGTTGTTGACATCCTACAGAAAGGCCTCACTAAGACCAGCGACTGGTGCCAGAACCATGGCCTTAAGCTCAATGCCAAAAAATGTGTCATCATCCCCTTTGGGAAAAACCCAGTTCCAATGAACTACCACATCAATGGTAGTCCACTGAACACAGAAGGCGTTATAAGAGATCTGGGAACACAGGTTGACAGCAATCTCTCTTTTGACCACCACATTGCCACTGTGGTCAGAAAGTCCTTCTGTGTGGCACATCTCATTACTAAGGGTTTTGTATCCAGGAAGAAGGAGGTCATTGTCTTTCTCTACTCTTCCCTCATTAGGCCAATCATTGAGTACAATGCCCCATTTGGCATGTACCTCACTAGACACCTACAACAACTGGAGAGGCCGCAAAAGTACCTCACAAAGAGGATCCTAGGCGTTAAACACGTCCTATATGGACAGACTCAAAAAACTCCAACTATTCTCTGTTTCATATAGTCTACTTATGGAGGATCTCTGCTTGACTTACAAAGCCATGTCTGACCCAGCTCTGTTAGAAATGCTATATCTAAAGAAGTCCCAGTCCCTCCTCACCATACGCTCTAGATACCTCAACCTCATTACCACAATCAACAGAACATGCTGGAGGGACAGGTTCATAACCCAGAGACTGCCCATACTATGGAATACACTGGCCATACATGTCAAACAGAGCATCTGACTGGCCCTCTTCAAGAGAAATCTTGATGAGTGGATGGGAAATAAAAAATTCACCCCGGGGATCACTCCAGTGGATCTACTGACAGAGGCACTGGGAACTAAGGTCGGGTGGCACGATGCCAGGGTAATCCTATGGGCTAGGATTATAAAGGCTCCAGGCCCATTAGCCTAGTACACACCTATGAACCTATGTACCTATGACAAGGTTAGATATCTTTTAACTACTCTGTCTACTGAGACTAATTTTTTTTCCTTGGAACCCCAAAACTTCATATGGGGATATAGTCAGACTCCATTCCTCAACCCACATTACCAATTCCTGTCTCCTGAATATCCATTCCCTAATAAGATAAGCAATTTCAATTAGTTGTGATCCTGGGGAAAAAATGTACATTAACTAGAATAAACACTTTTGGTCATATAAATCTACCTACGTCATCCTTCCAGACATCTAAAAATTGTAAAGGAAGGTTGTTTCAAATCAAAATTCATATGTGCTTCTTACAACCATCCAGATATGATAAATTATATTTTTTGCTTATGTACCCCTTAGCAGTAATAAGTGCTCATTTTAAGTGATACGTATCTTCTGTAAATAAATAAATAAAGAGTAGTCCAATGGTATGTATGCAAATAAAAATCTCTTTTTGCTTGTAATCCTCACCAACCCATTAACATTCTGCAAGAATATTATGTATCCTTCCATATTTCTACAGACTGACAGTCTCATTTTTCCCACTATAACATCACCTTAAACATGTATGGTGTAGCAGTACATTGTCCATAAAAACATTCTTAGGACTAACCCCCATAGCAAATATGTGAGCCAAAAAATCAGATTTTAAACCAATGAATATATGAAAAAAATGTTTTATAAATTGATTACAAATTATCCAATGATTAGATGCCAAGAGGGCAAAATTTACCACCATTTGAAGTGCACAACAAGTAAAGAAAACAATTAAATGCACTTTCAATCTGTCTAAATGGTGGGAAAAATGATTAGCAGAGACCAACCCAATGTCCGTAATGCATGTAAACATTATCACAAAACAACAGTAAAAAATACAGTTCAAAATATTGAAAAAGACATGGCTTTGACACCAGGCATTTGTCTCAGTGAGGTCCTTTTGTAGGATGTCCACATCATTAGGAGTTTTGATTATGGCTCCTAGTTTGCAGTCATCTGCGAACTTTGTTAGCCAAAGACCTTCTCTATTAGCCTGTACTTCAGAGAAGCAAATACCAAACAGGAGAGGACCCAGGACTGAACCCTGTGGTACTCCACTTGTCACTGGTCTGAAGTTGGATTTAGAGTCTGTTACTTTCACAGTGTGTGTTCTGTCAGTGAGCCAGTTGGCAACCCATCTTGTGACATAGGGATTTATACCTAGTTTAGTGAGTGTATCTATAATTCCAGAGTGGGGAATGGTGTCGAAAGCCTTGGCAAGATCTAGATAGGCTGTGTGAACCACCTTACCCTCATCTACAGCTTTGGTGACCAAACACAGCTGTTAATTACCAAGTAAATATTAGCATAGGAAAATTATGCAGACCATGTTATGTGGAACAGCTGTGTTGCAATGCTGCTTGTGCCATATTATGGGTAGCTTGTTGTCTGTCTTTCTGTCTGCCTAGCATCCTTCTTTTAAATAAAGGAAAAGGTTTTAACAACCTTCTGATCAATGGATCATTGCCATCTGATGAGTTAGGCTGAGAAGCTGATCCTGTACTCCTGCCCTCAGGTAATGCTGCCACTGTAGATTGCAGATGTTTATTCACAGTATCTTCCAATGACATAAGTGTTGTAGATTCACCTTTAACAACTCTCAGTAGAGTAATCTGAATTTCCCTACATTTTAGCAGCAGGGTTTCATTGCAGGATAAAATGAAATTCAGCTCCATGTTGCCATGCGTTGGCCAAGAAGTCTTGTTCAATGTCAACTCTAGAGTTTTGAATCATTGAAGATTTTTTCAGCTGCCACAGTTACCTAAACACCTTCTCTCTTGTTGCATTATTATGAATCCTTGCTGATACTGGGCATTGTATACAAACCTAAACTCTTTATGGGAGAGGAACTCTATATGCCTGTTCAATTATAAGGTCTTGTAGAGGGATACCCAACCAATAAGATAGTTTAGGTACCAAGTATGAGTAACAATGTTGCCCATCTACCTTCTAAGGAATCCCATTAAAATAAAGGATATTTCTCCATCCCCTGTCATCTAAGTAAATGACTTTGGTCTCCAAGAATTCAGTCCCTGCTCCTGATAGTTGTAGATGCTTTTTTATCTCACTAATACCACTATCTTGCTCAGATGCTTGGTCTGCATGTGCTGACATCATCAATTCAGTTTCGTTCATCTTCATATCAGATCTGAATACTTAATCCGAGAGAGTACCATTTATTTTTTGTAGAGCCATCGTCAGTGAATCAAATCTCCTGTCAATGTTTTCCATCATCACTAACTACTGAGTTATAGATACACTAATAAATGAGAGGCTGTTTCTATCACTTACCGCTGCATCTGGCACAGCTAAAGTCTGGAGAATTTCTGTTTTTCTTTCTTTGATTGGATCGGCGAGACATAAAGTTTTCCTGTGCTCAGACCTTTTAAATATAGTTTTCAAAATCCAAACTGAAACTCAGCACTAGGATCATATGAAAGTCACTGTTTTTGCCCAAAGGGAGAGGATAGAAACCCAATTATCATAATCATATAATTGGCATTATGTTTAGTTCTTTATACCATGTTACTTTTAGGTAGAGCTTAACAGTTTCTCTCAAGAATACTGTCTTTGTTTAAGTAGTTTCAGAATGACACAGGCTGAAAATAAATCTGTTGCCATTATTTGGAGCATTTACCTGAGTAAATACTAAGGTGTACTTGGTCATATTAGAAGTGCATTTTACAGATATGTTATAAACTGGGTAGAAGGATAAACCATGTTAATGGAGTTTGTGGGAGAAGAGGTGGGGAAATCGTGCCATGTGCAGGCTAGTGGTGTGGTTGAGATGCCTGTCAGAGATCATGATGTGGGGCTGGGAAGCTAATGACCTCAGTAGAACAGTATCATTACTGGACTGCAGGATGCATGGAAATTATAGCAGGAACTCAAGAAGAAGGCTTAGATTAAGGAATTTTGAGGGGAGTGAGGTGGAAATGGGGACAGTGGGTAGGAGGAAGCAGGTTGGTAACATAGAGATGAACATGTAGGAACCAAGTCAGATGAAAACAGATGAAGAAGAGGTAGAAAAAAGAAACAGGCAGACATTAGGATACTGGAGGCATGTAATAGGCAGGTATGGAATTGTAGTCAAGAATCATTACTGTGGAGGCCAGCAGAGGAAAAAACAAGAAAGAGATGCCCAATAATGCAATGAGGAAGAAGGAATAATAGGTTAAAGACAAAAGGAATAACGAGCAAGGGGGACAGGGAGAAAGAGAATGGGGTATGAATTTAGCAACAAAAGATGGGGTCAGAAGTAGAGAACCATGATCAGGGATTGCAGATAAAGTATAGTGGTGTGAGGAAGGTGTCTGGTGTAGTACAGGACTGGAAAGAGGTAACCATTAGGGACAGTGGAGGAAGTTTACTGCTGCAACTGAAATGATGAATAGAACATGAAGTAGGAGAGGTAAGTGCAGGGGTCCAGAAGATAGGTGCGTGACAATGAATAGGGTTTGGTAACTTTTGACTGTAAGTCATGATGGCCTTGGCAAGTGAGACAGCATACCCCAAGTTACACTGAAACCATCCAGTGGAAATACAGATGAAGTGTATCATATGAGAAGGAGGATAACAAGATGGTAGCTACTGGGAAATGAGTGGACATATGCTTCTGCATACAAAAGTCATTAATGACACTTGCCAGGGAATAGATCAAATGATCCGCAAGCAAAGACCAATGCCAGTACAGGAGACTGAAGAAAACCTTCTCAGAGATGTTACCTGTGACAGTAACCAGTTCACTGAATATGTTATTGATTAAGGATTATAATGATTGTCTTTGGCAAGTAAAACTAGAGAATAAGTTGAAGATTTTAGGACTATGAGGGAGAGATAGCTGATAGACTAGTTCTAATTATTAATCCATATGCACCTAAACCTAAGCACCACACATAAAAAATAATTACAAACAGCAGCCTTTTTTATATAATCAGATAAATACAATGTGTAAAATTTGTTCAAAATTAATAACTAAAAATATTTAAATTGAGACAATAAACATGCTATTATTCCCAATGTGACAGAGATACTCATAGCTAGGTTAGAAAGTTATATCTCCATGACCAGTCCATTAAATTAAGATGCAAGTATAGAATGGATGTCAAGGAAGCTGATGAGTGGGATAGGCATTCAAGCAGTAGTGAGGTGAGTAAATAAAGACTGTGAAAAACAGAGGAGCAGGCAAGGGTAATTCAAACCACATACATGTGATACTACAATAAAGGGAGTTAAGAAAGGAAGACATAGACTATGAAAGGAGACATGTGGGGAAGAGAGTAGACATGCATAGTACAACAGAAACATGGGCTACAGAAAAATAGATTTGGAATTGGAGGTGTCAGTGTAGAAGCTGATTAGGAATTATAGGGAGTGAAAGGATGCAATATTGCATTCTAATTTATGTAAAATACAGACTCTCCTATCATGGCAGACAGGAGGAGGAAGAACACCACCCAGAGGAAGTGTAAACAAATGGTTAAAACCTAAGTATATTGAATGCATATAGACTGATATAATGTACTGACCCTGCAGCACAGCAGGTACTGAGGGTGAGAGTTTGGGGACAGATGAAAAGGATAAAAGAGGAGTAGAAGCTTAATCTATAGCAGAGGTGTCGGCAACCTATAGCACATGTACCAAGCATGGCACAGGGAATGATTTTCAGTGGCATACTGAGGGAATTACAGTAATTATGATCTCATAAAAAACTGAATTGAGAGAGAGAGAGCGAGTGAATGCATGTATGAAAGCATAACCACCTGTGTGTGACAGGTTGGAGAGAGACAGAGAGTGATCATAAATAGTTATTTAATGAATTGGAGGCATATTAATACAAGATTAAGTTAATGTGTTTCAGTGGTTGTTGTATATAAAAATATGGTGGGCTTAGGCTGGCAAGCTGAGTGACTTTGCAACATTACTTTGGCACAACATTGCTAAAAAATTCCCAACCCCTTCTCTTGGAAATCTGAATTTTCCATGAGCAGCCTGAGAAGACCCAAGTCTCACACTTAACAGGAAGTTAAAAGTTGACTCTTTTCTTAGACATTTAGTGGTTAAACCAAATAGTGAAGGACTGAAGCAGAAATGATAGAATTTTGGTTCCATGCAAGGTGGAGGGGCTCAAAGATGTCCACATGAAGGCAATGCTGATCAAAAGTGGGCTGAGCACACTATGTGATCTTTCTAGTGACCAGGACACAAATCATGCATAGCTATAAAGACAAACAGGAGAACAAAATCACATAAACTTCCAGTGCAAACTCCACAAGACCAATGTAATGTGAAAGCAGTGAGGACTACAAGTTCTAAACCAGATAAAGATTATTGTTTTTTTCATCATAAAGCTCTAGGTATAGCTAAACAGAGTCTTTAGTCAAGTACAACACAGGGGATGATTGTTGATGGTTATGTTCTTGAGATGATAATTCAATCTTATAGCTACTGAAAGCAGATCTCTAAATATCACCATATTGTCAAGAATGACACTAAGATGCCATACTTTCAAAACAACCTGTAGTCTTTCACTCATGTAAATAGTAATCAGGTTCAGGACTGGACAGTTTGTATTCTTATGTGCAATCAAGATAGCAGAAATATCCATCTGGGAGGTGCTGAGTTTGAGCTGTATTCAGTAGATTTATAAGTGGTTACTGTTTCAGTGCATCTACAAGTGGGCATCCTTTTAATGGCATTTATAGGTGGCCACTTTTCCAAGGAACTGCTAGAGAATTCTGGGACAACATGGTCTGGAGATAGAATGAGAGGTACAATTACATGTTGTTGGTGTAACACTAGAAATGTAGTCCTCATTTTTTGAGTGATTTCTCACTGGTGCATTGTGCACATAGTGAACAGTATAGGACCCAAATTAAAGTCCTGTAAGACCTTACGGTCGAAAATGTAGGAAAGTAGGGATGAACACCAGAGATAAGACTCTGAGAACAGCAAAGAAGGAAGGAGACAAACCAGCTGAGAACCACTCCTGTAAACCTGCAGTAAGTGTATAAACATTTAAATAGTTCTTAGTCTAAAGTGTTGCATGCTGATGAGAAATCAAGGATGACCAGATTCAAATACTGTAGTCCCACTGATCTTTTTTTAGTAGAAGATTATTGTGTCCATGACAAAGTTGCTCCCACTATGGTATCTAAACCAAAATCCAGATTAAAACAGATCATGTAAATTATATTTTTTGATAGCGTGGCAGTTGGTGCAGGGCATTAAGGTTGTGTGCTTTAGTTTTAGGTATGCAGGGTTTGATTTATTCAGCGCTTATTTGTCTATTGTGTGACTTTGAATAAGTCACTTAACCAGATACTGCTTTTGAGCAACTGGAAATTTGGGATAGACTCCTCAATGGTCCCCTGGACAACAAGGCCTAGTAACTATCTTTGAAAGGGAAGGTTAAGAGACAGTGACAACAACTGAATATATTATAATATATGAGTGTGACAAAGGAGTTTGAAATAGTGTAGAACTATTTGGAACATAAATATGTAGATGGCAACCCTTGAAAGGGTGGAGGGAGGATTGTTTGAACTTTAAATGATTAACATGAATAAGTCACACTGTATTATACTGCATGCAGAATGTTGAATTATGTAGAATATCCCATATGATGGTGTGTGCTCATTGGTATTTACTGAAATGTTTATGATATCAAATTTCATTAAAACATTATACAAATATATTGGTTGAGTTGAGAATCAATTTTCTTATGAGCAGTCCTGATAAAAGGAAGTTTTGAGACAAAGTTATGACTATCAAAGGTACTGTAATCCAATCACATTTTTTGAGAACTAGGTCACCTATGCCTCCTTTAAAAATGATGGAATATCTTGATCAAATGAGGAAATGATAATTTAATAGACAAAGGAACCTTGGACAACTAGTAAAATAAGATTCAATCTGTTCAGACATGAATCCAGAACACACAGACATTGATGATGATTAAAATGTAAGGAACATAAGTTTAATTCACTGAAAGGAACTGTTTGCAGCTCCTGATGATATTACCATCTCAAGGCACTCCCACCAAACTGTATAGCTATGACTAGTAGAGTGCACAAACTTTATGACTGAGGTCAACTTAGCTACAGAGACTCAAGACAAGTTTGAATACTTCAGAAGGAAAAAAGAATGTAAGTGGCAAAATTGGCAGGGCTACACCTCCTGTATAGCAGTCAGAAAATCATTGCAGGTTATTTCACCACAGCAGAGATTTCTCTGGACAAAAAGGTGCCTTCATCTTTTAAAATTCTTACTGTTAAAGAGTATAGCTCACCCAGTCTAAGCTTGGCTTCACACAGATTAGAGCAGTACCATTTCCACCTAGGATTTTATCCTGTATTTATCAAGGTGCCAAGCCCATGAGCCACCTGGTGAAATTGTTCTATACAGAGTGAGGTCAAACGGATTCAAGGAGTAGTTGAGGACATTTCCATAGGCAAAGTGAGTACAGCCGGTGCACTTGCACTCCATTCCAGTCGGAGACCCAAAGAAGACAGAACCAAGTATTTCTTGAGTAACAGTATTTACAAGCATATGGACCAGCTCAAGGTAATGAGATAGAGATACAGGGAGTTCAAATGCACACTATAGCAAGAAGTGATAAAACAATACCTGATGGAACATTAGGCCACCAGTCATTACACCAAATCTGAAAACCAAGATCCATCTACGGATTAGTGCATTTTTTATTTGAGGAAAGCAAAAGCAAGATTTCTTCTTGCTATTAATGACTGAATTCTTATCATCTGGGATGCTGGAGTCACCAAGTACAAGGAAGTTAGAGGTACCCAACAATGAGTTGACAAGAAAGTCATTGAACTTCTGAAGGAACATCTTCACACAGGTAAGTAGCCAATATACAAACAAGTACCTGCAGTTTGTTTCATAATTTCTATAATAAAACTAGATAATGTCCCTGTTTGTGATATGGAACAATCACAGGAGTGAGCAGTGAAACATCATTATCACACTCCTAGTGTTGTCTTACCATGGCTACAGTACAATAGTGAATGCGATTGGTACAGCCAACCAGAGGAAAGGGCCAAACTGAGCAACAAGTCATGTCTCTATTATCAGTGTGAAATCGGTGGTCTGCAATACGTCAGACATGCCAAACCTGATACTGATTGACCTCACATTACACTGCAACACATCAAAAGGGGTGAGATCAGTAGTCCTGGACCACAGTACTTCAAAGATATAACACACTGGTTTCTGAGTCCCTTATCAGAATAGTAGAGGACCTAAAAAAAAAATACCATGGTAGACCAAGGTGCCTCCTGTATCACTAGTGAACTACAAGTTTCAGGAAATCAAGTGACCGTATTAAATACCCCATTCAACCCACAGGAGCCCCCTGACCAGAAGCCTTATAGACTTCCACAAAAATTGTATCTTAAATAAAGATGGAAGATATGGTTAGAAATAATAATGAAAGAAGACCGAACAGAGATAAAAGGAGAGCCATGCTAATTTATAACATGTGAGATGAAGCAGAAAACACATAGCTGAAAAATGTAGTTTCGATAAACATGCAGGGAGTTACAACTCAGTACAAAATAGTAACTCACAAGATGACAGATAAAGAAATACACCATTACATTTAAATAAGCTGACAATAATGAATGTTAATATGATAGAAAGTATAGCTAAAATGGTTCAGTCAGTGAGGAACAAACTTACCAAATACCAGTGACCAAAAAAATCAATCCAATGAAAAATGATCCTGTTTTTTGCATGAGGTCAAGCCCTCATGCACCCCGATGCCAGGTGAAAGTCTATGTCATCTTCTGAACTTATAATTTGCATTTCAAGGATTGTACAAATATGGTGAGGGGAGCAGCCTTCCAAAATAAGAAATCACTGTCAGCAAACACAAAGAAACGATTACAGTCGTGTTTCCTAGAGAAAGTAGTTATCAACAAATTCAACAGTGAGGACTTGAGACTCACAGCGTTGGGTCTCGCATGAGCTTAGATATACCTTTCATAGGTGTGGCTAAAAGCAAAGGAAAATGATAACTGTCTACATTTTGTAGCTGACATATAATTGCAGAAATAGCTGAGACATATAATTGCATAAATAGCCTACAGAATTTTACTCCAAAAAAAAAAAAAAATACAGAACACAAATTTCCTTCAACATTTTATATGGAAATTAGGGCAGTCCTAGTGCAAGGAAGCAATATTTCAAAAATCTAGAGCCATTTTGGAAAATAACGAGAGAGGCTGGATGTCATTTAAGAATCATAAAGATCACAGTAACATAATGCACAAGGAAAGAAAATGCTTTGTTCTAATAATGAGACAATTTATTATTCAGACTTTCCTGTCTCAAAATGAAAAGGAGGTACAATATAGAATCAATCTTAGAAGGGTCATCAGTCCATTATATAATGTATGCACAAATCTGAATTATACACCACATGCATACTCAGGGTAACTTAACCCATTAGTTCCAACATCATTCAAGGAACTGGGAACAGAATTGTTAAATGGAACAAAATTCCGCATGCAACTGAATCCTAACACTGCAATTTTTTTTTAAATTGCAGTGTTAGGATTAAAGAGTGCTCAGCACCCCAATGCATATATGCATGCACCATTTTAATAGCTGCTAACAACAAACAGGATTGTTCCCCTTCCTCCCGGGCTCAAAATAGAACAAACTGAAGTCACCCTCAAAAGCCTACTGAAAGGGAGTGTCTCCAATAGTGGCAGTGCTACCAAGCATACCTCTCAACCAATCAGGGATAAATTTCAACAGAATCAGGGACAAAGCCAGAAAAAATCAGGGACAATCAGGGACACATTTAAAATATTTGTGCTGTTAACTTGAGACATTCACAGAATCACAGCATATGAATAATGTACATTTTGTGAGGTAAAATAAATCTACACCTCTTAATTATTGCCATTATTCATTAAGTTTAATTCACCAACTTTCCTCCAAAAGTCACCAGTTTTAGGAGGGATTAAGAGGGACAGAGATAAAATTTGAGTCAGAATCAGGGACGTCCCTGAAAATCCAGGACAGCTGAGAAGTCTGCTACCAAGCAATAGTTCAATAGCTGCTAGCAACAAGCAGGATTGTTCCCCTCCCTCCCAAGCTCAAAATAAAACAAATTGAAGTCACCCTCAAAAGCCTACTGAAAAGGAGTGTCTCTGATAGTGGCAGTGCTTCCAAGCAATATTTCAATAGCTGTTAACAACAAACAGGGTTGCTCCCCTTCCTCCCAGGCTCAAAATAAAACAAACTGAAGTCACCTTCAAAAACCAACAGAAATGGACCCTGGCATTCAGCAAATGTCCATGCAAGAATAGCTTATTCTTGCACAGAAGGGACTGTTCCTGTGTAGAACAGCAGCGTGCTATGCATATTCATGAAGGCATGCTGCTGTGGTGTAAAACAGACATGTGCAGGGGGTGTGTCTGAGAGCAGTGATCTCACAATACACATGCCCCCTGCTCACTAAAATTGTCGTATGACAATTTAAATCGAGCGAGAACACTCGTAACACTCCCAACCCATCAGGGTAAGAATTTGGACAAAGCCATAAGGGACAATCATCCCTACAAAGCCAGAAAGTGGATAGAATAACAGGTTTAGCATAAGCATGAATATATGGCAGGGTATGAAGCACATAATGCACACCTCCCAACCTGTCAGAGTAATGAATCTGGATAAAGCCATAAGGGACAATCATCCCTACAAAGCCATAAAGTCGACAGAATAACAGGTTTAGCATAAGCATGAATTTTCGGCAGGGTATGAAGTACATAGCGCCCACCTCCCAACCCATCAGAGTAAGGAATCTGAACAAAGCCAAAAGGGATAATTGTCCCTACATAGCCATAAAGTTGATAGAATAACAGGTTCAGCATTAACATGGATATTCTGAAGGGTATGAAGTAAAAACCACAACAAATATTTTTTTTTCACATATGCAGTAAAGTTTAAATGTAGCTGCATGGGTGTGCCTGTTGCTTAGCTATGCTTAGCCCAACTGAAACAGCAGGATAAGTTAAAAAGCAATAGACATCCAGCATAAGCATACTTGCAATAGTGAAGCAGTTAGAGCATTCAACTTGCAGGAAGTCATTCACAGTTTGAGCCTCACGAAAGCCATTTCCATTTTGCATGTGTAAACATTACAATTTTAATTTATTTGTACACATATGTAGGAAGTAACTTATTTTTCTCAACCAGAGTAGTGTATTAGGCCCAGATGTGAGGTATCAGTGTAATAAAGTAGTGAAACCCCCATATAAGCACAAGTGGTCATACAGTATAGTCACACAAAAATAAATGTAATTACAGCACATTGGGGGATGTCAGGGAAGGTAAATAAATCTATATTATGTAATGAATGATGAATCAATCCCATACAGGTGGTAGTCCAATAAAATAAAACATAAGCAATGCTAAGCATTGCACAGCTATGCTGACACGGTGTAAGCATTGTGCACATATGAATACTAAGCAATAAGTAGCCCAGCTAAGTGGATTTGCCCATTGGTAAGCAATGCTAAGCCTGCCCCTTTAAGCACTACCAACTTTAGCTAAGCAGGTTTGCCCTGAGCTTAGCTCAGCATTTTCAAAACCATCCAATCATGGCAAAGGGTAGGAAATTGGCTGTATTTAAATCGCAAACGTGGGAATACAGCTCATAAATGGTTGAAGCTCTCCACTGTAGGCAGTATTGCAGGTGTTGGAGAGGGCATGCACTTTCGGGTGCAGCGCTGGGGCATACAGGAGTCCAAGGTCATAGTAGGACTCCTGGTAAAATAATATGATGTAAGACTGCTGCAGGACTAGTACCAGGGCTCCCAATATAAAGTGGAAGCCTGGGAAAGTCTCGCCCGTGATCTCACCAGTGCCACTGGTATCCCATGGACTGGTGAGCAGGTCCGGCACCACTATGCTGACTTGAAACGGAGGAAGAGGGATCTCTTGGAACATTGGGTCCAAGAAACAAGAGAGGGGGAGATGTCCCAGCAGTGTTTAAGTATTCATAGCAATAACTGTTTACCAAGTCCAGCCTGTGTATGTGATGGATAGGTATGCATAAATGTTTCTCTAATTTCATTACAGCTCCAGCTGAGCAAGCTGTAAACCAGGAAGCCCATACTAGTAGGTGCAAAGGCTGCATCGTGAGGCTGGTGAGTAACAATCCTGCTTGTAGTAGTCATACCAAATAAATATAAAGGAGTAAAATATCACCTGGCAGTATGAAAAATGTGTATGGTTTGTACTGAATAAATCAGACAATATGACAGTAATA
Source organism: Protopterus annectens (assembly GCF_019279795.1). Classification (NCBI taxonomy): domain Eukaryota; kingdom Metazoa; phylum Chordata; order Ceratodontiformes; family Protopteridae; genus Protopterus; species Protopterus annectens. The sequence continues at coordinate 347,014,024 of NC_056731.1, forward strand.
GTCCCATATAGGTCATATTTAAATAAAAGTGTACCTGCCTGGCAATAAAGTTCTAAATCCTGGACTGGTTTTGTTTGCTCTGGTATTGTATGGCATGAAATGTTGCATTCACCAAGATGTGATATCTAAATAGTAATGTTGTGTTAACCACTGTTTCGAACACTGTGCTGCATAAAAATATGTCTAGAATGTCTGTATAAGAATGTTGTAATTACAAGGTCAGATTGTACAACCAAGAGAGACTTAGATATAAAACATTAAAAAACGCAGCATCAGTTTCTCAATAGCTAACGCTGATGATATACAAGTTGTTTTATTTTTAGCAGACACAGCCATGGTTTGAATCCTGGGAGTGGTAGTAAGTTCTATGCATTATTTTAATTAGGATTTTGGGAATATGTGTAGAAACAGTCAGGTAGTGTTAACAAATATTTCCTCCATTTAAGAGAACTGTAACTGCCTGACAATAAAGGTCTAAATCCTGGACTGGTTGTGTTTACTCTGGTATTGTATGGCCTGAGATGTTGCATTCACCAAGATCTGATATCTGAGTAGTAATGTTGTGTTAACCACTGTTTCCAACACAGTGCTACATAAAAATATGTCTAGGAATGTCTGTATAAGAATATTGTAATTACAAGGTCAGATTGTACAACCAAGAGAGACTTAGACAGAAAACACTGAAGGAAGAGAAAGCAGTTTTTTAATAGCTCACTCTGATGAAATACAAATTGTATTTTTAGCAGACACAGCCATGGTTTGACTCCTGGGATTGGTAGTAAGCTGTATGCATAATTTTAACTAAGATTTTGGGAATATGTGTAGAAACAGTCAGGTAGTGTTAACAGACATTCCAGCCACAGGTCTTCCAGGTAAGTGAAGTAAAAAGTAGCTATAAGACGGTTGAATTATACACTGTGTACAAACATACCACTTGCCAAACCAAGGCCATAGGGTATTGCAATAATACCTGTAGAGTAATGATTAGAGCAATGATCATTAAAGTTGTGAGTACTGCAAGGATATACAAGTTGTTAATTGACATGTCTCTCTACCCCCCACCTTATCTGCAACAATAATCTAAACACACAAATCAATGGGTATGTTTTACACCAAACCTACTGTTGGGACATATCTCCTATTGTTTAAAAAACACTGAAATGCATTTCTGTTAATGTTCCATGTTGAAATACTATTATTGGTGGCCTGTTGCTATCACTGTAACCTGCATGCCATTGTAATGGCCACTGTGGTTCCATATATGCATGTGCTCTGTTTGCTATGCAACTGTTCCAAATCTGTCATTTTGGGTTAATGAGAATATCTAATCTATCTAATCCTGGATTGTGTTGACTATTACTAACCCACATATCTTCTAACACCATAGCACATTTGGGAAAGCTGGTCCCAGCAGACCCACCTCTCCACCACATCTGGCCGTGGCACTGAGCCCCAGCACATCTGGGACCCTCCCCAGGACCTCCTCAACAGCTAGTCCTGCACCACCTTTGAGTGGAACCACCTCAGAGGATGGGGCTCATCCCCCCCAGGAGCGGGCGTGAACAGGATACTGTCACCCAAAGCCAGGTAAAGGGATTGGTGTGTAGCGAGCTCCGAAAGGAGTTTGGAGATCTGCTACACCAGCTTGAGGACTGTGTGGCACAATTGGGGGTAAGCCTTTCCCTCCTGGTCAGCCTGCAGCACAGCAACCTTCAGAGCTGTGAAGGTGCAGTGGTGACTGCCCATGGGTAGGGACCTCAGTCCCACTGTATCCATTTTGGGGCTCATAGGCTTCCAATTTCCAAACACCTCTCCCTCTCAAAGGTGTTTACCTGCCACATGTGTCAGATACCGACCTTGTATGCTGTCTTGTCTGTCTTATCTGTATTCCTACCCAACCTACCTCCCCAAATATACCTACTATCCTTCTCCAAAATCGCACTCTCACCTTAAAAAAAATAATGGCAATCTGTTCCAAAAAATATATAGCTGTCCATTTTGCACACATGTCCACTGGACACATGTAATCTGGTCTAATTGACTTCACAACCCATTATTGTTGTCCTCACACCTCTCTCAGGGGGTTGAGTGTCCAAATATACCTCAAAATTCAGTTTGTTGCTGTAGAAGAAATGGACAGCTATGGACCTTCCTTACACCCATCCTCCACATCCCTAGCTACTTTCCCTATTGTGTTTCCCTCTGCTTGCCACCTTTCTCACCACTTTTCTATCACCCCCTTTTTTCTTTATTTTAAATAAATTAGCATGGGGGTAAGCAGGAGGAAGCTCTTTTAAGCTATAGTAAGTGGGCTTAAGCCTGTTTGCACGACAAAAAGCAATGCCTAGACAGATTAAGCACTTTTAAAGCTAAATGTCTGTAAGCATATTTAACCGGAAGTTAGCATTGCTTACCGCCATGCAACCCCCCGCAAACCCACTTACAAATACTTAAGAAGTACTTGAATCACTCTGTATCCAACAGCCCTTGTTTTGCCCAGCAACAAACTAATCAAGCCTTGAACTCATGACACTGCACACCATAGCTACAGCGATTTATCACTAAGCCATCTGAGCTGTAGATATGTCTGATGTTTTTTTTCAAATATATCATGCAGCATATATATATATATATATATATATATATATATATATATATATATGTATATATATATATATATATATATATACACACACACACACACACACACACACACACACACACACACACACATGATTGTATATATATATATATATATATGTGTGTGTGTGTGTGTGTGTGTGTGTGTGTGTGTGTGTGTGTGTGTGTGTGTGTGTGTGTGTGTATATATGTAGAAACATATATATATATATATATATATATATATATATATATAGATATACATACACATAAGCTATTTTATATATATATATATATATATATATATATATATATATAAATTAAATGTTTTCATTGTTCATGTATTTACAGGTATTTAAATGACAAACTGAGTATCTTTAAATTAATTAATTTTAATTATTTATTACAACTTGGTCATGTGATTATATCAGGTGGGGTTACTAACTGAGGGGATGAATTTAAGTGAGTATATTGGTGAGGATTTTTGTCTGATAAAGTGCAGATATTATTCTGCACAAAAGCACCAACACTACTGGTTCTAATAAATAGTTTTGAATTTTTCTTCCTGGATTGCGCTTAGTACCTTGCCTTTGTTCTTGTTTTCAGTTGTTTGTTCCTGCATTTTTACCTTACCTGTCTGCCCTGTTCAAGCACAGCCTCACCTTAGGCTTTGTCCCTAATGAAATGTGCACCACCACAGTCACTCCTCCCCACAAATGAGGTGTAACTACAGACCTTGGGAAATACCACCCCAACTGCCTGACAAGTCTGTTATGTGAAGCTATGGAATGCATCATCATGCACCTAATAAATAGGGATATGGGAATCTGCAGACTCAGGGTCCCACACAGTTTACCTTTGTAAAGGGCAGGTCATACCAGCGCAATCAACCTGGTCAACTTCTTGGCGTCAGTCACCTGAGATGTGGATGAAGGCAAGGTGACATCTACAGCCTACATCGATCTTGCTAAAGCCTTTCATAAAATTCCCCACTCACTAAGCTCAGCATCAACCCCTATATCACTAGGTGGGAACAGAGGCACAAACACAGGGGACATACTGCTGTTATGCATTGAGACAATTGCAGATGTCACTGGGGTTGTTGTAACATCCTTTATGAGGAATATGACATTGGTAATACCAATAGATGTGAGTATTTACCCTCTGCATTCCCCAGAGTACACAACTGATTTACCAAGGACACCAACTGTCTGGTGAACACACAATATATGACAAGAAAACATGTGGCCAGTCTGTGGACAGCATGCAAGTCGAGAGGAATGTCAGACACATATCACTGTGAGTTGTGACGTCACACACTAAATGCATGTCCACACAAACCATGTCAATCTATCAATCCACCATGTCTATAACAGCACTGATGACATAGAATCTGTTCACAAATCTGGGGTTATGTCCGCCATGTTGGTTGGCTGTCTCCACATGTCCTGTCCTGTGACATATTGCCACCCACTGTATGTGAATCTGTAGGCCACCACCTCTGTAATGTCCCTCACACAGGCATGAAAATGGGGCAAGGCTCACAGTAAAGAATGTCCCATATGTCAGAAGTAGCAGCAGTGTCCAGGCCCACAGCACAATACAATGTGGGCACCTACATAGTGGTATGGCCATAGCAATACCTGACAACTGCACATCTGTACACAGGACAGACAGAAAGTAGATTGCCAACAGTTTATGCATTAGGATTAATGTATTGAAAGATACACATCTGAAACTGAAAGGTATGCCATTACTACATAACAGCAGTTATCAATGGCATGTCCAAAAAACATAGAAGTCTACAGTTAATATCAACATATCAGATCAATATCCAATAGGAGATACATAAAAACATACAGCTCAAACACCTAGAACAAGATACTCAGCACTCAGAGTTCATCTTTGCATGCATGGGTGTATGGTTCCAGTAATACAATCTGCAATCTACTCTTACTTGAAAAAGCACTGTTAAAAGTATTACCATAGTGATACCATATGTGCTAAACTATTTCTGTCAACCAGTGCACTGTAGCTGGTGTAGCATGCAAGTGTGACAGCATATAACTTGGGAAACTACCCATGTATAAAACAAATCCAAAGAGAAAAGATTGTGGTGCTACCCATTTATATCCAGGTATCCCCATATAGTATACTCATAACCCTTGATACTGTAATGACAGCACATAGAAGCATATTATGTACAGGGAATTAAGTACACTTATTAAAGATGTCAGTACCCTGCAGTTTTATCAGACTGGAATGAGATCACTGGCTACCAAGGCTAAGCTATGCTTAGCAGGTGTAACTATTGCTTAAATGTAAATGCTAAGCTGATTTGTGCACTGGTAAGCAAAGCCTACATGATGTAAGCACCTATTCGTTTAACCGTATGTTAGCACAGCTTACCTTCAGGCAATCCCACATAAACCCACACAAAGCTACTCAAAACTGCCTTAACCACTCTGCATCCAACAGTCCTTGTTCTGCCTAGCAACAATATAAACAGCCCTTGCAGATCTTTGCACACCATAGCCTATGCAATTTACTAGTAAGCCACCTAAGCTGTACTGCTTAGTGATGTTTTCTCAAACATACCCTTCTTTACAGCCAGTTTACAATAGGGAAGAGCCAAGTGTGTAATTAGGAAGGATTGGTATCTATACATATATATATATATATATATATATATATATATATATATATATATATATATATATATATATATATATATATATATATATATATATATATATATATATAAACTAAGAACTGAACTTCGTGACAATAAAAGCATTCAAAAAAAATAGTAAATCACACCAACAACTCTTGTAGAACTTTAGCGCTTTTGTCTTATTTATTATCAAGACTTCTTCAGAAAGACATGTTTCATAAGTATGAGCAACCATTTTCACTTCCTTTATATACATTAGTTCTAGCAGGCCATTTAAATTAACAACAGTTCCTTTCCAATAGTAAAGTGTGAACAAGCAGGGTGCTGTGTGCATTTTCATTAACATTACAATCACAGTTACATAAGGTAAATTGAGACAGTAATAGCCTTGTGGTGCCGTGTGCATACTAAAAGGGATTGTGCGCAAAAAGGGAGTGTGTGCAAAAAAGGGGATTGTGTGCAAAAAGGAACTGTGTGCAAAAAGGGATTGTGTGCAAAAAAAAAAAAAATTGGGGGGGGGGGGGACCGGGAAGGATGACAGTCATGCTGTGATGATTCTAATATAAACACGTAACTTATGAGTATTTGCCTCCAAAGGTAAGTAAAGAAGGGAACAGTGGAAGGTGGAGGAGTAAGGTAGAGAGTCCTACTATGCTTTGGTATCGGTGTGTGTGTAGAGTAATGTGTGGGTATGCCACCTGATGGGGGAGTGGGAGGAATGTGGTGTGGACTTGAGGGGGGGCTGGTAGGGGGCCACCCATGACAAGGAGCATATGAATGACAGAGTGTCCCAGAAGACTGTCAGTGCGGATGGTACCAGCTGTGGGCTGGTTTGGATGGTATCACCCCTTGAATGGCTGCGTGAAATAGTGAGACCGGGGGGTATAGTTGGTGCGGTCAGTGGGGGCTAGCCTGGTGATTGGGAGCATGTGTGTAGGAGGTATGGGGGAGTCAAAAGTCAGAGAGAGAGAGGAAACACATTATATTCACTTGCACAGTTGTAAATCCATAAACACATTAAATCTACTTGCACAATTCTTCAAACCCTCTTGCACAGTTCTTCAAACCCTATCACATTTCAATCTCTATACCATTTAAGTGCACATTTAATGTTCAGTGTCTTGTTGAGACCTGGATAGACATCAGCTCTCAGTTCCATCTGCCATTTTAACTCCCGGACTTGCAGGAATGTGTCCATGTCCCCTACAAATTCTGTTATTTTTTCCAGCACTGTGAATTTAAATCCTGTGAAGTTTGGGCAAATAGCACTGTGTTTAGCCAAGGCATTCAAACTGTCCTGTTTGTGTATTGCTGCAGTGTGTTCTTTAATACGGCTACTCAGCTTCCTGTTCGTTTTGCTGATATAGAAATTCCCACAGAGTTCACAGAAAGCACAGTAGACTACATTTTTTGTGTTGCAGTCATAGTTGTCATGTAGACTGACAGTTCTGTTGCAGTGCGGGAAGGTGACGTTGTTGTTTTTTCATATGTGTACACAAGCAACACACTTGCTGCAGTCAGACATTCCAGGTTCTGTCGATACTTCACTCTGTGGGGATGGGCTTTTATTCCTCTCGAACGCACCACCAAAAGAAGAGGTTTGTTTGAAACAGAAGTTTGGGGATGTCCCAAGTAACTTTGTCAGAACTTTTTCTCCTCCCAAGATGTCCCAATTGTTGGTGAGGACCCCTTTGATTCCAAACATATCAGTGGAAATTGGAAGGGGGAAACTTGACACCCAGTCCTTTTTGTTCGGTCCGTTCTGTGCCCTTGCTGTGAATACCTTCTCCAGGATTGGTGGGTACCTGGAGTGTCTGTGCTGTATGATCTCTTGGAACAGGTTGTCCACTAGATACTCTGGGCATTTTCTTTCTAGGAACAAGTTTCTGAGGTAAAAAACCTTCCTTGATGAAAACCTCATCCCTAAAAATGAGTCTGGATAACCGGATGAATTGTCCTTTTGCAATATTCTTTTTCATGAAATGGGGATGCTGGCTGCTGAACTCTAGATAGTTATTCCGGAAAGTGGGCTTGCGGTAGATGTTGGAGTCAAACTGTCCACTTTCCGTGTCTATAGTGAGGTGGATATCCAGGAATTGAGTGGTGGTTCCGATATGTCCTACTGTGAGGGTCAGGAAGTCCAGACTCTGGAAAAGGGTTTCCAGAAAATTGCTCAGAGAAAGTCTGTCCCTCTTCCAGACAAAAAAGATGTCATCAATATAACGCCTGTACATTATGGTGTTGTTGAACCCGGGCAGTGATTCAACCTTATCCATTTCCCAGGCACTGAAAACTAAGTTTGCATATGCTGGGGCCATTTTGGACCCCATGGCTACCCCTTTCTGTTGGTGGTAAATCTTCCTGTTGAATTGAAAGAAGTTATTTCTTAATACTGCTTCTGTTAACCTGCATACAGTTTAATCTTAGTCCCGCTTAGGTTGGAGTGCCTGTTTAGGTACTGTCTGGTGAGGGTCAGTCCTTTGGCGTGGGGGATGTTTGTGTAGAGTGCTTCTACATCTAGGGTGACCAGTAAATATTCCCCTCCATCCAGCCGTAGTTTGAAGATGTCATTTAGAAAAGCCCAGGAGTCCTTGGTGTAGTATTTGCTGTTCTGTACAATGGGGTTAAGGATGTGGTCCACATATTGTGTAATCTTTTCAGTTTTTGTCCTTCGGTTCGATACCACATGGCGGAAAGGTGGATTTTCAGGGTTCTTGTGAACCCTGGGGATTCCAAAAAATTTCCCAAGGCTGGGTGTCATGACCTGCATGAAGTCTTTTTCGTCTTGAGAGATCTCATCCCTGAGGTACAGTTCCAACAGTAGGTTGTCAATTTGTTTAAAGTTTTGTTGTACCTGGTTGATGTTGACCTTTTTGTAGAACTGGTTATTCATGAGGGATGCTTCAAGTGTTTGGATATATCTCTCCTGCTCCATCACTACTATCCCGGATCCCTTGTCAGCCTTCATGTTCCGAAGGGATTTGTCTTGACTCAGTTCCTTCCAAGCCTGCCTTTCTACCCATGTTCAGGTTGTGCCACTTTGGAGAGGGCTTATCAGAAAGGAGTTTCCTGATATCCCTTTCGCAGGTACTCACAAAGAGGCTCAGTCTGTTGGAGAGTGCAGGAGTGTACAGGCTCTTCATGGTAAGGGGTCTGTTGTTATCTTCTGAGCTTTCCTCATCTTCTTCCTCTTCATATTGTTGTATATCTAATTTTAGTTGTAACTTTCTCAGGTAGCACTTGAGGTCCAGGATAACATCCGCCGTGTTGGCTCTCTGTGCCGGGATGAAAGAAAAGCCTTTCTTCAGTATCTTATGATGGCTTTCCGAGAAAACTTGTGTGGTGAGGTTAAAGATGTCACCTACCCCTGCTGGAGACCTAAAGCCAGTGCTATCAGGTGCTGGTATCAGTGAATGGGGAGGGTGATCAGGTTGGTCCATCCCAGTAATACTAGTACTGTATCCCGTTCCCGCTCCTTCTTCCCCTGTGATTTTTGTTCCCCCTCCTTCCCTCAATATTGTTGGTGTTGTGGTTCCAGTTTCGTTTATTACCCCCAGGTCTGAACCTGGTATAAGTCCTGGTTCTGGTTGTGAGTCCTGCTGAAGATAAAACATACATTGTTGTTGCCACTTGTGTTGTTGTTGGAAGACTGGTCGTTCGTTGGTGGGGTCTGATAAACCCTTCCTTGATTGATCGCACTGTCCGGTGTCCTGCGGTTTGTATTGTTGTTGTCCTCATTGTTGTCGTAGTGGTCACATTCACTGGTGTCTGGATCTCTCTGTGTTGGCTGATTCTGGAGAGGCATTTCTGGTCGTGGCTGTCCCCTAGTAGGAGTATGTACCATCATCTGGGAACTACTCCCTGCTAGTGGGCTGGATGTGATGAGGAGTCTATCCACCTCTGGTGTGTTGGGTCCATTTGTGGGTTCTTGTAATTCTGTCGTAGGCCTTAGTTTGGTTGTGGGCAATGGATTGGTTGTGGGATATCTGTCTGGCCTTCTCTGTGTGTGGGCCTGATCGGGTATGCTTTTCCTTCCTCATATTGTTTAATGTCCCTAAGCAATTTGCCTTTCTTGCGTTCAATCAGTGTTGCCACATGCCTAGTAATTTTGTGCGGTACATTGTCCCACATTTCCGCAAAGTCAATAAATGTGGGATCCTGCAGGATGCGTGTTTGCAGATCATCTATTTGACACTTGTAGGTGGCCATACTCTCAGTATTACTTTGGATGAGTGCTTTGATAGCTGCTAGCCCAGAGTCATTATATATTTTCCAGTTCTTTGTGAAGCTGAGAGTTTGGAGTAGTCCTGTTAGGAAATTTGTTACACCTGAGACCCCGTGGGACTATATCCAGCTCTAAACACCTTTCCAGATAGAAGTTGTCATGCTCCAAGTTTTTGTAGGTTTTAATCAGTCTCTTGAATCTGGTAATCAGATACCTGGCGCTCTGCGAGAACCCTCTGTTTTGACTGTACTCCAGTTGTGCTGTTGTATTCTAGACAGGGCAATGGAAGGGGTTAATTTCCATCTGCGTGAGTATCAGGTTAAGAGCCTGTGTGGTCCTTATTTCTGTCCCAGTTCTGTTGCTAATTCTGAACCTGGGTCCAGAGTGGTCCGGGGGTTCAGTGTGGTCCCTGGTGATCCTTTCATTTGTAGGTGTTAAAGGTCTGCTGTTTAGGTCCTCGAAGAGATCCTGCGCCAAACGAATTCCTTCCGATAATTTTGTAAGAACTGTTGTTGGATCAATTGGTGTCCTGCTCCTGGTTGCTTCTGTCTTCAGTTGGCTACTAGAGCCTGAGTTGGGTGCTATGTTTCCTGCCATACTGTCACACGGAGTAGAAGACTTACAACTAAAATTAACCAGCAATCAAAAAAATTTTTTGAACGAAGAGAAGAAATTTTAACTAAGAACTGAACTTCGTGACAATAAAAGCATTCAAAAAATAGTAAATCACACCAACAACTCTTGCAGAACTTTAGCACTTTCGTCTTATTTATTATCAAGACTTCTTCAGAAAGACATGTTTCGTAAGTATAAGCAACCATTTTCACTTCCTTTATATACATTAGTTCTAGCAGGCCATTTAAATTAACAACAGTTCCTTTCCAATAGTAAAGAGTGAACAAGCAGGGTGCTGTGTGCATTTTCATTAACATTACAATTGCAGTGACATAAGGTAAATTAGTGAGACAGTAATAGCCTTGTGGTGCCGTGTGCATACTAAAAGGGATTGTGTGCAAAAAGGGATTGTGTGCAAAAAAGGGGATTGTGTGCAAAAAGGGACTGTGTGCAAAAAGGGATTGTGTGCAAAAAAAAAAAAAAAAATTGGGGGGGGAACCGGGAAGGATGACAGTCATGCTGTGATGATTCTAATATAAACACGTAACTTATGAGTATTTGCCTCCAAAGGTAAGTAAAGAAGGGAACGGAGTAAGGTGGAGGAGTCAGGTAGAGAATCCTACTATGCTTTGGTATCGGTGTGTGTGTAGAGTAATGTGTGGGTATGCCACCTGATGGGGGAGTGGGAGGAATGTGGTGTGGACTTGAGGGGGGGCTGGTAGGGGGCCGCCCATGACAAGGAGCATATGAATGACAGAGTGTCCCAGAAGACTGTCAGTGCGGATGGTACCAGCTGTGGGCTGGTTTGGATGGTTCACCCCTTGAATGGCTGCGTGAAATAGTGAGACCGGGAGGTATAGTTGATGCGGTCAGTGGGGGCTAGCCTGGTGATTGGGAGCATGTGTGTAGGAGGTATGGGGGAGTCAAAAGTCAGAGAGAGAGAGAGAGAGAGGAAACACATTATATTCACTTGCACAGTTGTAAATCCATAAACACATTAAATCTACTTGCACAATTCTTCAAACCCTCTTGCTCAGTTCTTCAAACCCTGGAGCATGACAACTTCTATCTGGAAAGGTGTTTAGAGCTGGATATAGTCCCACAGGGCCTCAGGTGTAACAAATTTCCTAACAGGACTACTCCAAACTCTCAGCTTCACAAAGAACTGGTCAAAATATATAATGACTCTGGGCTAGCAGCTATCAAAGCACTTATCCAAAGTAATACTGAGAGTATGGCCACCTACAAGTGTCAAATAGATGATCTGCAAACACGCATCCTGCAGGATCCCACATTTATTGACTTTGCGGAAATGTGGGACAATGTACCGAACAAAATTACTAGGCATGTGGAGACACTGATTGAACGCAAGAAAGGAAAATTGCTTAGGGACATTAAACAATATGAGGAAGGAAAAGCATACCCGATAAGGCCCACACGCTCCTTACACACACAGAGAAGGCCAGACAGATATCCCACAACCAATCCGTTGTCCACAACCGAACTAAGGCCTACAACAGAATTACAAGAACCCACAAATGGACCCAACACACCAGAGGTGGATAGACTCCTCATCACATCCAGCCCACTAGCAGGGAGTAGTTCCCAGATGATGGTACATACTCCTCCTAGGGGACAGCCATGACCAGAAATGCCTCTCCAGAATCAGCCAACACAGAGAGATCCAGACACCAGTGAACGTGACCACTACGACAACAATGAGGACAACAACAATACAAACCGCAGGACACCGTACAGTGCGATCAATCAAGGAAGGGTTTATCAGACCCCAACAACGAACGACCAGTCTTCCAACAACAACACAAGTGGCAACAAAAATGTTTTTTTATCTTCAGCAGGACTCACAACCAGAACTAGGACTTATACCAGGTACAGATCTGGGGGTAATAAACGAAACTGGAACCACAACACCAACAATATTGAGGGAAGGAGGGGGAACAACAATCACAGGGGAAGAAGGTGAGGGAACGGGATACAGTACTAGTATTACTGGGATGGACCACCCTGATCACCCTCCCCATTCACTGATACCAGCACCTGATAGCACTAACTTCAGGTCTCCAGCAGGGGTAGGTGACATCTTTAACCTCACCACACGAGTTTTCTCGGAAAGCCATCATAAGGTACTGAAGAAAGGCTTTTCTTTCATCCCGGCGCAGAGAGCCAACACGGCGGATGTTATCCTGGACCTCAAGTGCTACCTGAGAAAGTTACAACTAAAATTAGATATACAACAATATGAAGAGGAAGAAGATGAGGAAAGCTCGGAAGATAACAACAGACCCCTTACCATGAAGAGCCTGTACACTCCTGCAATCTCCAACGGACTGAGCCTCTTTGCGAGTACCTGCGAAAGGGATATCAGGAAACTCCTTTCTGATAAGCCCTCGGCAAAGTGGCACAACCTGAAGAGGGAAGAAAGGCAGGCTTGGAAGGAACTGAGTCAGGACAAAACCCTACGGATCATGAAGGCTAACAAGGGATCCGGGATAGTAGTGATGGAGCAGGAGAGATATATCCAAACACTTGAAGCATCCCTAATGAATAACCAGTTCTACAAAAAGGTCAACATCAACCAGGTACAACAAAACTTTAAACAAATTGACAACCTACTGTTGGAACTGTACCTCAGGGATGAGATCTCTCAAGACGAAAAAGACTTCATGCAGGTCATGACACCCAGCCTTGGGAAATTTTTTGGAATCCCCAAAGTTCACAAGAACCCTGAAAATCCACCTTTCCGCCATGTGGTATCGAACCGAAGGACAAAAACAGAAAAGATTTCAGAATATGTGGACCACATCCTTAACCCCATTGTACAGAACAGCAAATACTACACCAAGGACTCCTGGGCTTTTCTAAATGACATCTTCAAACTAAGGCTGGATGGAGGGGAATATTTACTGGTCACCCTAGATGTAGAAGCACTCTACACAAACATCCCCCACGCCAAAGGACTGACCTTCACCAGACAGTACCTGAACAGGCACTCCAACCTAAGCAGGACTAAGATTAATACTGTATGCAGGTTAACAGAAGCAGTATTAAGAAATAACTTCTTTCAATTCAACTGGAAGATTTACCACCAACAGAAAGGGGTAGCCATGGGGTCCAAAATGGCCCCAGCATATGCAAACTTAGTCCTCAGTGCCTGGGAAATGGATAAGGTTGAATCACTGCCCGGGTTCAACAACACCATAATGTACAGGTGTTATATTGATGACGTCTTTTTTGTCTGGAAGGGGGACAGACTTTCTCTGAGCAATTTTCTGGAAACCCTTTTCCAGAGTCTGGACTTCCTGACCCTCAAAGTAGGACATATCAGAACCACCACTCAATTCCTGGATACCCACCTCACTATATATCCAGAAAGTGGACAGTTTGACTCCAACATCTACCGCAAGCCCACTTTCCGGAATAACTATCTAGAGTTCAGCAGCCAGCATCCCCATTTCATGAAAAAGAATATTGTAAAAGGACAATTCATCCGGTTATCCAGACTCATTTTTAGGGACGAGGTTTTCATCAAGGAAGCGTTTTACATCAGAAACTTGTTCCTAGAAAGAAAATACCCAGAGTATCTAGTGGACAACCTGTTCCAAGAGATCATACAGCACAAACACTCCAGGTACCCACCAATCCTGGAGAAGGTATTCACAGCAAGGGCACAGAATGGACCAAACAAAAAGGACTGGGTGTCAAGTTTCCCCATTCCAATTTCCACCGATATGTTTGGAATCAGAGGGATCCTCACCAACAATTGGGACATCTTGGGAGGAGAAAAAGGTCTGACAAAGTTACTTGGGACATCCCCAAACTTCTGTTTCAAATGAACCTCTTCTTTTGGTGGTGTGTTCAAGAGGAATTAAAGCCCATCCCCACAGAGCGAAGTATCGACAGAACCTGGAATGTCTGACTGCGGCAAGTGTGTTGCCTGTGTACACATACAAAAAAACAACAACGTCACCTTCCAGCACTGCAACAGAACTGTCAGTCTACATGACCACTATGACTGCAACACAAAAAATGTAGTCTACTGTGCTTTCTGTGAACACTGTGGGAATTTCTATATTGGCAAAACGGACAGGAAGCTGAGTAGCCGTATTAAAGAAGTATTAAAGAACAGGACAGTTTGAATGCCTTGGCTAAACACAGTGCTATTTGCCCAAACTTCACAGGATTTAAATTCACAGTGCTGGAAAAAATAACAGAATTTGTAGGGGACATGGACACATTCCTGCAAGTCCGGGAATTAAAATGGCAGATAGAACTGAGAGCTGATGTCTATCCAGGTCTCAACGAGACACTGAACATTAAATGTGCACTTAAATGGTATAGAGATTGAAATGTGATAGGGTTTGAAGAACTGTGCAAGAGGGTTTGAAGAATTGTGCAAGTAGATTTAATGTGTTTATGGATTTACAACTGTGCAAGTGAATATAATGTGTTTCCTCTCTCTCTCTCTCTCTCTCTCTCTTTGACTTTTGACTCCCCCATACCTCCTACACACATGCTCCGAAACACCAGGCTAGCCCCCACTGACCGCATCAACTATACCCCCCGGTCTCACTATTTCACGCAGCCATTCAAGGGGTGATGCCATCCAAACCAGTCCACAGCTGGTACCATCCGCACTGACAGTCTTCTGGGACACTCTGTCATTCATATGCTCCTTGTCATGGGCGGCCCCCTACCAGTCCCCCCTCAAGTCCACACCACATTCCTCCCACTCCCCCATCAGGTAGCATACCCACACATTACTCTACACACACACCGATACCAAAGCATAGTAGGACTCTCTACCTGACTCCTCCACCTTCCTCCGTTCCCTTCTTTACTTACCTTTGGAGGCAAATACTCATAGGTTATGTGTTTATATTAGAATCATCACAGCATGGCTGTCATCCTTCCCGGTTCCCCCATAAAATTTTTTTTTTTTTTTTTTTGCACACAATCCCTTTTTGCACACAGTCCCTTTTTGCACACAATCCCTTTTTGCACACAATCCCTTTATGCACACAATCCCTTTTAGTATGCACACGGCACCACAAGGCTATTACTGTCTCACTAATTTACCTTATGTAACTGCGATTGTAATGTTAATGAAAATGCACACAGCACCCTGCTTGTTCACACTTTACTATTGGAAAGGAACTGTTGTTAATTTAAATGGCCTGCTAGAACTAATGTATATAAAGGAAGTGAAAATGGTTGCTCATACTTATGAAACATGTCTTTCTGAAGAAGTCTTGATAATAAATAAGATGAAAGCGCTAAAGTTCTACAAGAGTTGTTGGTGTGATTTACTATTTTTTTGAATGCTTTTATTGTCACAAAGTTCAGTTCTTAGTTAAAATTTCTTCTCTTCGTTCAAAAAACTTTTTTGAGTGCGGTTAATTTTAGTTGTAAGTCTTCTACTCCATGTGACAGTATGGCAGGAAACATAGCACACAACTCAGGCTCTAGTAGCCAACTGAAGACAGAAGCAACCAGGAGCAGGACACCAATTGATCCAACAACAGGTCTTACAAAATTATCGGAAGGAATTTGTTTGGTGCAGGATCTCTTCGAGGACCTAAACAGCAGATCTTTAACACCTACAAATGAAAGGATCACCAGGGACCACACTGAACCCCCAGACCACTCTGGACCCAGGTCCACAATTAACAACAGAACTGGGACAGAAATAAGGACCACACAGGCTCTTGACCTGATACTCACGCAGACGGAAATTAATCCCTTCTGTTGCCCTGTCCAGAATACAACAGCACAACTGGAGTACAGTCAAAACAGAGGGGTCTCACAGAGCGCCAGGTCTCTGATTTCCAGATTCGAGAGACTGATTAAAACCTACAAAAACTTGGAGCATGACAACTTCTATCTGGAAAGGTGTTTAGAGCTGGATATAGTCCCACAGGGTCTCAGGTGTAACAAATTTCCTCACAGGACTACTCCAAACTCTCAGCTTCACAAAGAACTGGTCAAAATATATAATAACTCTGGGCTAGCAGCTATCAAAGCACTCATCCAAAGTAATACTGAGAGTATGGCCACCTACAAGTGTCAAATAGATGATCTGCAAACACGCATCCTGCAGGATCCCACATTTATTGACTTTGCGGAAATGTGGGACAACGTACCGCACAAAATTACTAGGCATGTGGCAACACTGATTGAACGCAAGAAAGGCAAATTGCTTAGGGACATTAAACAATATGAGGAAGGAAAAGCATACCCGATCAGGCCCACATGCTCCTTACACACACGGAGAAGGCCAGGCAGATATCCCACAACCAATCGGTTGTCCACAACGGAACTAAGGCGTATGACAGAATTACAAGAACACACAAATGGACCCAACACACCAGAGGTGGATTGACTCCTCATCACATCCAGCCCACTAGCAGGGAGTAGTTCCCAGATGATGGTACATACTCCTCCTAGGGGAGAGCTACGACCAGAAATGCCTCTCCAGAATCAGCCAACACAGAGAGATCCAGACATCAGTGAATGTGACCACTACGACAACAACAAGGACAAAAACAATACAAACCGCAGGACACCGGACAGTGCGATCAATCAAGGAAGGGTTTATCAGACCCCACCAACGAATGACCAGTCTTCCAACAACAACACAAGTGGCAACAACAATGTTTTTTTATCTTCAGCAGGACTCACAACCAGAACTAGGACTTATACCAGGTTCAGACCTGGGGGTAATAAATGAAACTGGAACCACAACACCAGCAATATTGAGGGAAGGAGGAGGAACAACAATCACAGGGGAAGAAGGAGCGGGAACGGGATACAGTACTAGTATTACTGGGATGGACCACCCTGATCACCCTCCCCATTCACTGATACCAGCACCTGATAGCACTGACTTCAGGTCTCCAGCAGGGGTAGGTGACATCTTTAACCTCACCACACGAGTTTTCTCGGAAAGCCATCATAAGGTACTGAAGAAAGGCTTTTCTTTCATCCCGGCGCAGAGAGCCAACACGGCGGATGTTATCCTGGACCTCAAGTGCTACCTGAGAAAGTTACAACTAAAATTAGATATACAACAATATGAAGAGGAAGAAGATGAGGAAAGCTCGGAAGATAACAACAGACACCTTACCATGAAGAGCCTGTACACTCCTGCACTCTACAACACACTGAGCCTCTTTGCGAGTACCTGTGAAAGGGATATCAGGAAAGTCCTTTCTGATAAGCCCTCGGCAAAGTGGCACAACCTGAACAGGGAAAAAAGGCAGGCTTGGAAGGAACTGAGTAAGGACAAATCCCTATGGATCATGAAGGCTGACAAGGGATCCGGGATAGTAGTGATGGAGCAGGAGTGATATATCCAAACACTTGAAGCATCCCTCATGAATAACCAGTTCTACAAAAAGGTCAACATCAACCAGGTACAACAAAACTTTAAACAAATTGACAACCTACTGTTGGAACTATACCTCAGGGATGAGATCTCTCAAGATGAAAAAGACTTCATGCAGGTCATGACACCCAGCCTTGGGAAATTTTGTGGAATCCCCAAGTTTCACAAGAACCCTGAAAATCCACCTTTCCGCCATGTGGTATCGAACCAAAGGACAAAAACAGAAAAGATTTCACAATACATGGACCACATCCTTAACCCCATTGTACAGAACAGCAAATACTACAACAAGGACTCCTGGGCTTTTCTAAATGAGATTTTCAAACTAAGGCTGGATGGAGGGGAATATTTACTGGTCACCCTAGATGTAGAAGCAGTCTACACAAACATCCCCTATGCCAAAGGACTGACCTTCACCAGACAGTACCTGAACAGGCACTCCAACCGAAGCGGGACTAAGATTAATACTGTATGCAGGTTAACAGAAGCAGTATTAAGAAATAACTTCTTTCAATTCAACGGGAAGATTTACCACCAACAGAAAGGGGTAGCCATGGGGTCCAAAATGGCCCCAGCATAGGCAAACTTAGTCCTCAGTGCCTGGGAAATGGATAAGGTTGAATCACTGCCCGGGTTCAACAACACCATAATGTACAGGCATTATATTGATGACGTCTTTTTTGTCTGGAAGGGGGACAGACTTTCTCTGAGCAATTTTCTGGAAACCCTTTTCCAGAGTCTGGACTTCCTGACCCTCACAGTAGGACATATCGGAACCACCACTCAATTCTTGGATATCCACCTCACTATAGACCCAGAAAGTGGACAGTTTCACTCCAACATCTACAGCAAGCCCACTTTCCGGAATAACTATCTAGAGTTCAGCAGCCAGCATCCCCATTTCATGGAAAAGAATATTGTAAAAGGACAATCCATCCGGTTATCCAGACTCATTTTTAGGGATGAGGATTTTATCAAGGAAGGTTTTTACCTCAGAAACTTGTTCCTAGAAAGAAAATACCCAGAGTATCTAGTGGACAACCTGTTCCAAGAGATCATACAGCACAGACACTCCAGGTACCCACCAATCCTGGAAAAGGGATTCACAGCAAGGGCACAGAACGGACCGAACAAAAAGTACTGGTTGTCAGGTTTCCCCCTTCCAATTTCCACCGATATGTTTGGAATCAGAGGGGTCCTCACCAACAATTGGGACATCTTGGGAGGAGAAAAAGGTCTGACAAAGTTACTTGGGACATCCCCATACTTCTGTTTCAAACGAACCTCTTCTTTTGGTGGTGCGTTAGAGAGGAATAAAAGCCCATCCTCACAGAGCGAAGTATCGACAGAACCTGGAATCTCTGACTGTGGCAAGTGGGTTGCCTGTGTACACATACGAAAAAACAACGTCACCTTCCCGCACTGCAACAGAACTGTCAGTCTACATGACAACTATGACTGCAACACAAAAAATGTAGTCTACTGTGCTTTCTGCGAACACTGTGGGAATTTCCATATCGGCAAAATGAACAGGAAGCTGAGTAGCCCTATTAAAGAACACACTGCAGCAATACACAAAAAGGACAGTTTGAATGCCTTGGCTAAACACAGTGCTATTTGCCCAAACTTCACAGGATTCAAATTTTGAAGTGCTGGAAAAAATAACAGAATTTGTAGGGGACATGGACACATTCCTGCAAGATCGGGAATTAAAATGGCAGATAGAACTGAGAGCTGATGTCTATCCAGGTCTCAACAAGACACTGAACATTAAATGTGCACTTAAATGGTATAGAGATTGAAATGTGATAGGGTTTGAAGAACTGTGCAAGAGGGTTTGAAGAATTGTGCAAGTAGATTTAATGTGTTTATGGATTTACAACTGTGCAAGTGAATATAATGTGTTTCCTCTCTCTCTCTCTCTGACTTTTGACTCCCCCATACCTCCTACACACATGCTCCCAATCACCAGGCTAGCCCCCACTGACCGCACCAACTATACCCCCCGGTCTCACTATTTCACACAGCCATTCAAGCAGTGATACCATCCAAACCAGCTCACAGCTGGTACCATCCGCACTGACAGTCTTCTGGGACACTCTGTCATTCATATGCTCCTTGTCATGGGCGGCCCCCTACCAGCCCCCCCTCAAGTCCACACCACATTCCTCCCAGTCCCCCATCAGGTGGCATACCCACACATTACTCTACACACACCGATACCAAAGCATAGTAGGACTCTCTACCTGACTCCTCCACCTTCCTCCGTTCCCTTCTTTACTTACCTTTGGAGGCAAATACTCATATGTTACGTGTTTATATTAGAATTATCACAGCATGACTGTCATCCTTCCTGGTTCCCCCCAATTTTTTTTTTTTTTTTTTTTTTTTTTGCACACAATCCCTTTTTGCACACAATCCCCTTTTTTGCACATGATCCCTTTTTGCACACAATCCCTTTTAGTATGCACACGGCACCACAAGGCTATTACTGTCTCACTAATTTACCTTATGTAACTGCGATTGTAATGTTAATGAAAATGCAC
>NC_056731.1:347036607-347121607 GCF_019279795.1 Protopterus annectens
AAAACCTTTACTATGCACAAAGTCTCATAAATATTTATAGATACCACCAACCAATAGGAACATGGTATAGTCCAACTCTAAAGCTGGTTTCACTATGCTATTTATATAATGATATGTAGCTAATAGTTTTATCACCATATTAAAGTAGAAGCATATTTAAAACAATAGAGATACATAAAAAAAAAAAAATATATATATATATATATATATATATATATTTTAACAAAAGTAACAAATAATCTGAATAATATACTCAGAAGATTATTCAAAAAGATTTATTGAAAATACTGTCAACTGTGTCCTGAGTTGATGACATGCTATGAACAAACCACAAGGTCCCCAATAACATCTAAATATATGTAATATTAATTCGGAATACCTGATTCCATAACTAGTCTTGTTAAACCCTATTCATATCTGTAATGAAAATCTATACATTTACAGTTAATGGCCATGTTAGATATAAAAATGGTGCATAAGCTGAACCAACAAATATTTGAAATTAACTGATATACTTTGCTAATAGTAAGCCTGTAATTCATCACATATACTGGCAATTGTGTTATAACAAACACAAAATTATATTATGACATGTAACATCACATATTAAGCTAATGTTTGAACAATCCAACAACATTGTGTAATAACAATGGCCTATAAATATATAGCCCATCAAGACACCTATGCTATGATTCCAGTGATCTGTTAATCCCAATTATCACTGAATTATAAATGGTCATTAAGGCCAGGGGGAAATAATGCCCCAAGGTGAATTATCCAATATTTTTCTTTGTGGTTCAAAATGCTATGCCAACCCTGTTGAATGCTCCTATCCTACTATCAAACTTTGTTATATCCATACCGGGTTTTAACACACAACCATCGGGTCTGTATTGTTTTGTGCTTTTGTGATTATCACAGTACTATTGATGTCTCAATAGTGTTTAAATATTATTACAAATAGGAATCAATGTTACATCTCTGTTTATTCAGTTTGGGTCGGTTTACCTTCTGATCCTTCCACACTGTTATTTTCTGATATTGTGAATGTACATGAAAGTTTTCATAAGTAGATAAAATCACATTTCATTGATGTATTAAGAATACCTTGACATATCCAGATTTGGAAGAAATAACAATCTGAATGTTCTTTATTCTCAAAGGCTATGTGGTTACTTGAAAATCACAGTAACACTGTGGTCTCAATAGTAATTGGACACAATTATCTATAGGACCGATGTGTATTTGTGTGGGTCTGCTCTCTTTCTCGTTCTGCCTCAGTTCTATTTTAATTTGGCATACCTGCACTTGATAACAGTGACTTTACCTGTTTAATATCTGCTTCTAAATAGAAAATAAGCATCATAGTTTGATGTTTCCTTGGACAGCCTCATCAGTGTATCTTTTTGCCCAATATACTTATTATAATCATTCTTGGCCTTAGAAATACTACAAATAATTATGGATTTGGAGAAAATTCTCCAAGGATTATGTGCCGATCGGGATGACATAGGTGTCTTTGGGATAGACCACATCTCAGGCAATAATCTAAATGATCCTATTATTAATCCATCAGATGGATATGATGTGGCTTTTCAGAATTTAAATAAGGGGTTGAAAAACCTCAGAGCTAACATCTGGCATCTTAGATTATTCCGAGCATACATTAAAAAGGATATGGCCCCCAGGGGTCTGAGAATATGTCTACGACCAATGGTTAGTAGATCTGAAGAGAGACTAACCACAGAATGGAATATGGTTTTACAACAAGCATCCATGATGTTTGTGAAAACACTTGCTTCCTACTATGAAAGAATGTTTGATATAAATTTATCAGAAGTGAAATCAATCTGTGAGGAATGTAAAAAATATGAATCACTATCCATATATGAGGGGTCAGTGACCAGGCTGTCTAAAGAAATGGCAAACTATGAGAAACAAATAAGGGGTAGGAAAATTAAAAAAATTCAGCAGGGATATCACTCATTACCAAAGGGGGCACCCTTTTGAATTACATAGATCTGTCAGATTTATGGATACTAGTCAGGGGATGATGAGGGGCAGAACTAGGAAGAGACCTAGGTCCATCCTTAAAACTAATGAAAAATTTCTTGCTAGCACATCGGGGGAGGAATCCTCCTACACTGATAGTGAAAGTGTCCAGTTGCAGGAGTCACCTATGCACAAAAGGTCCAATTCAGCACACCCTTTAGAAGTGGCAAAGGGCAGCGGGGTGGCCGCAAACATAAACATGGGAAGCAGAGTAGATTCTGTGGAGGGATTGATACAAACATTACTGAGATAAATGACCATGAATACAAAAATGTGGTGAATTTGTCTAATGTTAAACTGGCTAATGATCAAGAAAAGTTACTTAATAAAGGTCTTGGATTTGTACCAGGCTTCTTTTGTAATGAATATAATATTGTGTCTGATGTTATGAATTTTTGCCATAATCTTAATCTAAAGATATTCTTTTCAGATCAAAATTCACAAACTTTTCAAAGATCTAATGATTTTAGATTCCGCAAATCTCAATTCCAACCCCCAATGAACAAACATGTGTCCATTTTCCAACAATCATTCCTCAGGGATTTACATTTCCCACATATCGAATCACAAGTCATGGGTCAGAATATTTCTCCATCTGAAAAAATGGCTTTGGAGGAGCTGAGAAATAATCGCAATATTGCTATATTACCAGCAGATAAAGGAGGGGCGGTTGTGATTATGAACATGAGTTATTATCTAAATGAAGGTTTGGAACAGCTATCAGATACTAAATGTTATATGCATATGTCCATTGATCCTTCCCCCAGTTTCAAAAAAGAAATTGATACATTTTTGAATCTGGTGGAGGAAGAAGGAACCATTACTCAACATACAGTCAAACATTTAACAGTGATGGACCCCCAAAAACAAATTTTTTTATTTGCTTCCTAAAATACATAAATCTATTTCTAAACCTACTGGAAGACCCATTGTTTCAGGCATTGGCTCCCTTACAGAACCATTATCTATGTTCCTGACAGAACATCTTAAACCTGTACTGACAGCAGTCAGGGCTAGACTACAGGCCACCACTCAATTTCTTCAAATCATACAAGATACACAACTTGAACCACAATGGCTTATGTGCACATTGGATGTAAAGTCACTATATACCAGTATACCCCATTGGGCTGGCCTACAGGCGCTACAATATTGGCTAGAACATTCCCAGTTATACCCACCAGGTCTTAATACCTTGCTCATTTGCATGGCTGAACATGTGCTTAACAAGAATGTGTTTTACTTTCAAGTGGAGTGCTATTGGCAACTTCAGGGTACTGCTATGGGGGCATCTTTTACCCCCATATATGCAGATTTGTTTATGGCATACTTTCAAGAATGTCTGATATATAACCCACTTCACAACATATATATGGCTGAAATTGACATCTGGCATAGATACCTTGATGATTTTTGGATGGTGTGGCATGCAGACGTCACATATTTGCAGGAGTTCGTGGAATATCTGAATGGTAATATATGGGATAAGACATTTACAATAACATACAATTCTAACACCATTGATTTTCTGGATGTTACGGTTTACAGAAATGATGACCTCACCTTGAGTACCAAGATGTACAGAAAATATCCACAATACAACACTTTGCTCCATGCAGCCAGTATGCATCCATGCCACACCATCCGCAATATACCAAAATCACAATTGTTGAGGATCAAACGTATTAGTTCATCCAAGACAAACTTTGAGGAAGCTAAATTGGATCTCCAAAACAGATTTTTGGAAAGGGGATATAATCAATCTGATATATTATTAGCTAGCACTTGGTCTGACAATCAAGATAGAAATATGTTACTGGAGTATAAAAAACACCAAACTACAGGAATCGAGTCCCCATTGAGGTTTGTTACTACATATAGCAGAAATCACAATGTAATCAGAAACATCATGGATTGCAACTGGAATATATTATTAGCAAACGAACATTTAAGAAACATTTTGGGCCCCAAATGCCAGTTCTCCTACAGACAGGGCAAAATGTTAGGAGCCCTGTTTTCACATTATAAGCATAAAGAGAGGGGGGTGCCATTTACAAACAGATGACAATGACTGGAGATCAACTTTTTGGTACCTTTCCATGTGGCCACTGTGGTTCCTGTAACCAAGAAAGTAAATTAAAACAATTCACTAGTGCTAATATGAGTAGAGTCTATGATCTTAGAGTCTTTGGTAATTGCAGTAGCAGTTGGGTCATATATTTAGCAACATGTCAATGCTCAGCATTTTATGTTGGGCAGACATCACGATCACTTAGAGTCAGGATGTGTGAACACAACAGTGATATGAAAAATAAAAAAGAGACCAATGCTCTGTACAGACACACTTTGAAACATAACAACGCCAGATTTATGTTCATGATTATAGACAAAATTACTGGAGACAGGAGCAATCAACAGGGTTGGCATAGCAGTTTGAACCACAAAGAAAAATATTGGATAATTTACCTTGGGGCATTATTTCCCCCTGGCCTTAATGACCATTTATAATTCAGTGATAATTGGGATTAACAGATCATTGGAATCATAGCATAGGTGTCTTGATGGGCTATATATGTATAGGCCATTGTTATTACACAATGTTGTTGGATTGTTCAAACATTAGCTTAATATGTGATGTTACATGTCATAATATAATTTTGTGTTTGTTATAACACAATTGCCAGTATATGTGAGGAATTACAGGCTTACTATTAGCAAAGTATATCAGTTAATTTCAAATATTTGTTGGTTCAGCTTATGCACCATTTTTATATCTAACATGGCCATTAACTGTAAACATATAGATTTTCATTACAGATATGGATAGGGTTTAACAAGACTAGTTATGGAATCAGGTATTCCCAATTAATATTACATACATTTAGATGTTATTGGGGACCTTGTGGTTTGCTCATAGCATGTCATCAGCTCAGGACACAGTTGACAGTATTTTCAATAAATCTTTTTGAATAATCTTCTAAGTATATTATTCAGATTATTTGTTACTTTTGTTAAAAATATATATATATATATATATATATATATATATATATATATATATATATATATATATATATATATTATGTATCTCTATTGTTTTAAATATGCTTCTACTTTAATATGGTGATAAAATGATTAGCTACATATCATTATATAAATAGCATAGTGAAACCAGCTTTAGAGTTGGACTATACCATGTTCCTATTGGTTGGTGGTATCTATAAATATTTATGAGACTTTGTGCATAGTAAAGGTTTTTTTTCACTGATGAAGGCCGGATAGCTGAAACCGGTTTAAATCAATACTAGTGCATTTTGTGGCAGTATATGCCTTCATGCATATTTATTTTGAATAAAGTATCTCTTGCTGCATATGCTGGCCTCTGGTGTTTTATGGATTAATGGTTTGGCCGTGCATACCATACTTGCGAGGCATTCAGTTTCTACTATCCCAGCCATTCCCCTCAGCAGAAATTACAGCACTAAATAATGATAGACCAATATACCTATCCACCCACTACTGTATGACATCTGGACAAAGCCTGACATATTTGGTGGACAGAAGCCCAAATACATAGGGATACATGAAATATTACTGTTATACACTGAGAAAGTCGCTGGTGTTACAGGGTTTGTTGTAACATATCTTTTCTGAGGGATATAAAGTCAGAAAAACAAATGATGTTACCACTTACATAATGCAATCACCAGAGTATGCTACTGATTTGCCAAGGACAACACCTGTCTGGGGAACAGCCCTTACATAACAGGCTAACCTGTGGCCATTATGTCGATGGCCCTACAGTTGAGAGCAATGCAGAGAGAGAACTTTGTCAGACTGAAATCCATGCAGATGTAGCATGTGCAGGCAAACCCTATTAAACTAGCAGTATTCCAAACATATAACAGCAATACTCACATTCTGCTCCTAAGTCTTGAACTTTCCCCACCATTTAGTTGGCTTGTCTCCACAAGTTTTGTTGTAAGAGGTAATAGCCCACGCAACTCCAGGATGTCTTCCTCACAAGCAAGGGAAAGGGCCAACGCCCACATGGAGTACTCATTTATAGGAGTGTGTTGCCACATTCGCTATTGGAAGAACTACACAGCTGCTCTGCATGCAATTAGCAAGTGGGGAACCCCAATAGGTGCACAGGCCATTAACTGATCATGAGCATCACCTACAAAAGCCATGTTGTCACCATTCAAACCAGCTCTATCCCTGTAGTGCACAGGGAGAGAGAGAGAAATAACAAATGAGACATAAAGTGGAAAAGAAAAGAAAGAAAAAAGGTAACTGCAACATGTAAGCAAGTAATTGAATGTAGTATTTGGTCTGTAATAATGGGAAATATGGAGAAATATATGTTTCAACAAGACATGCTGAACTAACGTCCTGCTATCTGGCCCTCTCTGCAGTGGGAGATATCACAGACATACCTCTCAACTGTACAGATCTTCACAGAATGTCCACATTTTACCATCATGTATTTTTGTCTGTTCCTCCTGAGATCTGTACTTTACTGGCAAATAGCTGAGGATTGAAGTCTTCAGGTAATGACAAACACTTGAGTTTAAGACTCCACATCCTTAAGAATATTAACTGTAATGCTAAATGTATCATTCTATGAACTTCCTATGTTTGTAACAGGTATATTTAAAGTCTGACCCTATTTATCCCCCCATAATTTTAGGCATTGTCCAGATGTGATGATCTGAGGGGTTGTTAGGTGGGAATCACAGCTCAGGAGCCTGACTCACCTGGGAAAGGACAGCTCATATATGAAAACTGCAGTGGTGTCTGTCAAATAGTTGTGACTGTGCCACTGCTAGGTCAGTTAATGGGATGCTTTAAATATCGATGTTACCTGTGATTATGAGTAAGACACATGTTTGCCTTGTAAAGTTAATACACATCTAGTGGACGTGTGCATAGTAGAGTACTGTTGCAAACATGTGTCTTGTACTTCATGTAATATATTGACTTAATAACTTTTAACTGTACAGTGTTATGCTGGACAATAAGCACATTTGTGACTGATATCTGTAGTCACATACACATATACCTGTGTTATATCAGCCAAACCATTGGCAGGTCTGTGAGTAATGGCAATGTAAC
The DNA here is from genome assembly GCF_019279795.1 of Protopterus annectens. NCBI lineage: Eukaryota > Metazoa > Chordata > Ceratodontiformes > Protopteridae > Protopterus > Protopterus annectens. The sequence continues at coordinate 347,043,778 of NC_056731.1, forward strand.
ATAATAGCCTACTTATGACTGTTGGACATCTTCCAGGTTATCATAGTGATGTCAAAACCTACTGTGCAATCAAAGTACTAATGTATGGTGCAGCTATATTAATACAGTATCAATATTGATGTCCTTTTTGACACCCATTTTTGTGTGCCATCGTCCAGACATACTGCTGTAACAGGTTGAGAAGTATGATTGAGCAGCAAAAATGTAAATGCAGTGCACCATACATACATTCAACAGAAATGTATACCAGGTATCCCCTGAGCACATATATGTATGCATATGTTCAGCTGGAAGGCACAAAACTAATCACATGGGTTTCAAGCAATCAGGTAAATAGGTTGCGCATGTTGCACTTGTGTGTTATTCCAGTGTTAGTGCATACAACAAACATATGTGTACAGCTACTGGTGGTTGTATTGCCCTGATACTGATGTGGGTACTGGAGTAGGCATGATAATCAGGTATTACTCAGATAAGTTTCCACCTGTGTTATGACCCTCTGTCAATGCCTACCACTACCAGCTGTATCAACACCTACATACAGTGAATATCACAAGTGCACACACCCCTGTTGGACTGCCAGGTCTGTGTGCTGTATGACAATCAGACCACAGAAAATCATTTCATAATGTATCTCATCTTGAATGTGATCCGTAACCTGTCCAATTCCATTGCAATACAATCAAAGATGTTTCTAGGAAGGTGAGCAACTATTGTCATGTGAAGATGTGCCATAATATTAGAGTTCAGACCAAGACGGATGAATGCTGTAACCATCTCAAGAGGTGCATACACAAATTTAAGGGTGTGCACACTCATTCAATTGGCTTATTGTACTGAGTATTATTTCCATATGTTTTCACATTCAGATTGTTATGTTTTCAATTGAATTGTACAAGCTATAGTTTACACTACAGGTGCGAATTGTTATGAAATGAGTTATGGTGATGTCCTGTTCCAATTGCACAAATACCGGGCACTGTATCAGGGGTGTGTACCCTTTATATCCACTGTAGTTTTATGGGCACAGCAGTATCTGACCTATATATCCAGCCTCCACCAATGTAGAGTAATCCGCTTTGGTGGACAGCAGCAATACACAAACAACATAATAGGTTGCTACATTAGCTGTACAGGGACACATATATGCAGGCAATGACTTTGAAACAAGTCCACTTATATTTGAGCAATCAGGTAAGTTCACAGGTGATGTCCTGCAAGGCTGACTATGACTATGAATCGGACATATCCACATCACCAAGGACAATTGCAACCATGTCTCCACATATGTTGTATGTCTAAGATGAAACAACACAATTCACCCTGTACTGGGGGTAAGGAGCACCTCATACACACATGCCATGGATATAGACAACCTGCATGACACAGATTAGTTGGGAACATCGCCACCCTGTTCACCCCATTCGTACATGAAGATATGCACATCAACCACACTCCTCCCCACAGCAATGGTGAGCATGTACATATTGCTTACTAATGGCAACAACAGCATATCTCCATGGGGCATAATAACATCAGTGTCTGCCTCCTACATGAACTCAGGCATATGCTCAGAGTTCCATCATACACCACAGTCAAACACAGACCTGCCACCATACACACACCATCCACATGAAAGATGACCACTGTCAGCCCTCTACATAGAAATTAATGGAGGATAGTGGATTATGCAATCAAGTTTCCAACATTGGGTGAAATAAGATAGCTTAAGGACAGGCGTGCAATATAAGCTGCTATAGCCATGATAGCATGGAGGTTTCTGGTGTAGTCTGGGTTATTTGCAAGTAATATCCACTGCTGATGTGCATTTTGACAACCGTATGAGGTCCTGTGACCTTTTCCTGTTTATGTCTTCCAGGTAACATGCAGAGTGCTCACCTACCAGCATTCTCTGTTGGGGAAATAGACATCATCACCCAATATGTGATTGGACATTATGTCCTGTCAGGTGGACAGAGAGCAGAAAATGTGTGGGAGAGGACTGCCCTGTGGAACAGGGTAAATGATGTCAGACTGCACAGCAGATCTTATGTGCATGTGCAGCATTGGGCCACTGACCTCAAATGCCATGCCCATCAATGGGCTGCTGCTGTAGCAAGGGACCGGCTAGACACAGGTGGGGGCCCAGCCATCCATCCAGCCACCACTGACACCCACCGAGGAGCTCCTCACCACACTTGGGCCACAAGCCGAATGCACAAGCCATGATGCTGAGAGAAGCATTGTGGAGGTGGTTTGCACAAACACACTGGATGAGGAGCATGCAGGTAAGAGCCCAGTGGTGATTAGTACACTAATGTATCTGGCATACATACATCTGTATTGTATCAACATGTATGTGCCAGGTTTGATTGTAGTTGTGGATTGGGGGTTTCTAATGCACAAAGGTGCACATCTATGGTGAGGAAAAGACATTGTGTATTATTGCGGTTTGTACTGTAGATGTGCAGACATGCTGCATCCATCCTATACCAAGGTCACATGTGTGTCTGCTGACGATAACTCCCTCTCACAACTACTTAGGTCCTTCTGGTCTGCATATAGGACAGCAGCCTGAAGCTGGTGGGTTTCACATTGTTCTTTTGTTGCCTGGCAATACCCCAGGCATGTGAAGAGCATACAATTTACCATGCACACAATCATCAGTAATAGCTATATTGCTTTATGTAATAGTTATATTGCTTGTTGTGCATGTTCACTTGTGCTGGGTTTAACTGTATTGCATCACAGTGGTCACCACTGGGGCCTATCTGACAAGAATTCAACATTCCTGTAGCATACCTCACAACTTGTCAGTGCCAAGATATCTGGACAGAGGCCATCAAATTGTGCTGGACAAACGTCTTAAGGTAAGGTCATGCATGACACATTACTGGTATACAGTGGATATAAATTGTTTATACACCCCTCTTAAGATGCAAGGTGCTCCTCTTACATACTAATTAGGACCACAATATGACAGTCCACACCTCTTTCAGCCTTTAATGTGACCCATAACAGGTACAGTTCACTTGTAAAACAAAGCATCTGTACTCATCTATTTTAGGATTAGAACTCCTGCCTATCCATGTAGTCCTATTATAGTGCTGCATAATTAGGAGACGTGCCACAGAGCTTATACATTTCCATCTGTTCCACAGGTACTTCTAAGGTGGATGTCATCGACAGGTCTACTCAGTTGGAGTAAAGGGAAGTGTAAAGGGTAGTACACAGGTCAAAAATGGTATGAGCTAGACAGTACATGATTCACACACACTTGCCAAAATTGGAATAAGAACTCCTGCCTATCTAGGCATTCCTACTATAGTGCTACGCATTTATGAAATGCACCACAGAGCTTATATATTTCCAGTTCAAGCAAAGGTACTTCTGAGGTGGATGATATCAACAGGGTTACTAAATTGGATTGAAGAGAAGTGCACAGCAAAAATGGTATGAACCAGATAGTACATGATTCTGAAATACACACACACACACACACACACACACACACACACACACACACACACACACACACACACACACACCACCACCACCAGTTTTGGGATTAGAACTCCTGCCTATCTAAGTATGTTTACTATAGTGTTATGCAGTTACCGCATGCGCTACAGAGCTTACTGAACTTTCACATGGCCAAAGCTGCTGATAACTGCACAACTGTGGTAACGTATTACAGGTGGCAGACAGTCTGCCTTCATGCTAGTTCATTCTGTCTTGCACCTCAACTAGCATTATGGCTTGGAACTTCACCAGGTTATTGTATCATGAAGTGTGGCACACCTATGAGGTGTCACAATACTCTTTCATCACAGATGTCACCCCCAGTACATACTAGTTATGTCTAGGCCTCCTGCCATGTTTGAAAGGTGATTATCTGTGCTTTCACCCATTGACCTGGTGCACATGTCCATTCTGGGACACTGTTGCAACTGAACATGTATACAGGCAACCCTCCCCTCTAAACTCCAAACACTCAGACTTGTGAGGGTTATGCATAAATCACCCAATGTGGACATATGCACTCTCCAACAAAGAATGGACTAGCAGGTCAAGAGGATAAGATTAACATGTGCACCACACCATGTGGAACATGTAGCTCACCATGATACCCACTTTGGCAGCCATGACATACAGTGAAAAACCACACACCCACCTTCCCAGAGCCACTCAATGGACATCTACCCAAGCAGCACAGACCAGCAAGGCGGACACCCACTCAGACACCATGACATGGCACATGCCAAGGGACACATACTTAACCTACACAGTGTGCCTCCAGTCTAAGCCCCTAAAGCTAACCACCTTGCACAATACAGTGATCATGGATAACTCAATACTGAGGAACACACACATCCCACTCACTAGGTTGAATATGGAGCAGGTAATAGCCAAATATCAATCACATGCTGGCATCTAACACATGACACAGCCAGTCATGTCACTCCACAACTATGAGTATCACTCCGTATCCATGTGGGTGTAAATTAATTGGGACACACTTCCCTGGACTACATGACAGGAGACACAGTTGACTTCTCTGATTATATGGTTCAGGCAGGTGTGACAGTAGCCCTAGGCAGTCTACTGCTGTCACCCAGAATGATGTTGCAGTACTATCAACAGATGGTTGACTGCAACATTGGTTTGCAGGTTATGTGCCATTCTCAGGGGATCCAGGACCTCTCTGCTTGGGATGGCATGATTGTCAGAACCCAATGACTTGCCATGGATATCCTACATCTGTCACCGCTGGGTTGCCAGATACTGGCTACGTGTCTTGCCACCCCTATGGTGCCTTGTTAGGCAGTGTTCCTAATGTTATTATCACCATAACAGCTACACATGTATGCAATCTGAGGGTCACGCTGCTCAACAGTGGACATCTAACTGTCAGGATGCAGTCACTCATAGCAGTTGTTGGAGTGGAGGACACATTTCTGCTGTAGTGGAGAGGTGGTTCACAGCAGCAGACAGCAGACCTGCAGTATCAGGCAATGACACATTCCACAGCTGTCAGTCCCCAAACATGGACCACACCACACCTCCACAGATGGTGTTGTCTCCATATTCATTATGGATAGGAATACCTCCAGATAGCATCCCATCATAATGTATTGGAGATACTTCCGGTACAATAGCCTTGGGGTAGTAGTGCTATCCAGATAATAGCCAGCTATGGGTCCACATTTGTGTCCCTAGACTGTCAATGCACATTCCTCAACACTCTGCCATCTCTGATGGTCCAATGCAACACTGACATAGTATGAGTCTTCAACTACCCCTCCATCACCTGAGGAATGTAGCCAATCACCAGTACAGTGGCCCGACATTTCTGGGATTCATCATTTCCATTGCCCTAGACCAGCTCATACAGACCCCTCGTAGAGGATGCAACAACTTTGACCTGTGTTGACCACTTAAATATGGGACTGTTGCACATCCCCAGATGTCAATTCCTGCATGGTGAGATTTACACAGGCTGTAATCAACATGGAACTCAACATGTGAGCCACCCCCCCCCCACACAAAGATAACCACCTGGCAAAACACTCCAAAGCTGATGTTGCAGCCATGAAAACAGGGGAGGATGTCTTCACTGCACCCATGGCAATGGGATGTAGCTGCATGACTGGAATCAAACACATAGGCACTCTACAAACAGGTACATGAATGCATGGTACTAGCCAGAGCCAACAGAACCCATACACTGTCCTCCAAACACTGTGAGACAATGTGATGGTCCTCTGCCATTACTGAAATGTACATCCGAAGGAGGACACTGTTGCAGTGAATGATAGTGCCCCATGACTGTTGAACTCCCTTATTAGTCTCAAACACAACTTTGGATCCCTCATGGAGTCCCCAACAGGCATCTATGGCAGCAGAGATGCAGCAGACACTGATGACAGTTACAACAGGCTTGATAGTTACATCAAAAACCTCCACAGCATTAAATAAAAGTGCTACAAGTTACTGCACAAAGCTAATACCTATCCTGAAACAACAGATATTGGCCACAGGCTTGGAAACACATTCAGTGCCAGCTTTACCCATCTCTCCCCCCACAAGTGAAGTGCTGAGTGAATGTGTTCTCACATGCTGTATCCCATTTCCATTCTAGGCATCTGTGATGTCACCAGGATGTGGCCCTGCAGCAAGGCCACAGTTTATGGTAGTGTGGTGACACATCCATGTCAATAGCTGGGTACAGTATGTGCATGGTAATTCCTGGTCTGTAATAAAGTGATTGCATATGCTTCACAGATTATAGGGCTTAGGGTTGTACATAGGTACATGTTTATATACAATATCTGTTGTACAATGGAGAAAGGTACATGTTCTGGTTTGGACACACCCCTGATTGCTAATGACCACAGCTACAGGGGATATTCATCAACCAAATACACTGGGATTACTAATCACACACACACACACACACGCACACACACACACACACACACACACACACACACACACACACACACACACACACACACACACACACACACAGACACACACACGCACACATTTGCCAGTACTGAGATACATAGGTTCATTGTATTATAGGTGTGTAGTAGGTGAATGGGCCTGAAGGCTCTACAAGGCCAGCCCAAGGGAATACCTTGACATCAGGCCACATGACAATAGTCCCCAGTTTTGCTCAGGAGTATAGTCATTGGAGAGGTCCCCAGGGTGGGGTATTGTATTCCCCATCCACTCATCCAGGTTTCTATTGTGGGTGGCCAGTGATGTGCACTGCTTCCCATGTATGTGATGTATATTCCATAACATAGACAGTGTCTGGGTTGTGCACATGTCCCACATGCATGTTCTTTGATGTGTGGAAGTGTGCTTGAGGTCTCTGGGGCATGTTGTGTGGAAGATTGGTATCTTCTGATGTAGTATTCCTGACCTCATTTGGTGAGACCTGGCTATGTAACTGAGGTAGTGATTGCACCTACACTGGCAGTATGATATGGGTATTCATTGGAGTTAGTGACGTCTGTCCATACAGGGCATATGTATAAGGCATGGTATTCCCTTTGTGGGGTACATTTGCAAACTCTACAGTTGTTGCAGGTGTCCAGTGGGGAACATGGTAAAAGGGCCACTGTACACATTGATTGGGCTACTGAGAGGATGAAACAGGGTGCCATGTCCTTTTACTTGCTGGATAACACACATTCAGGACATGTAACACATCAAAGTACTTTCTGATATTAGTGGCACTATTGTGGTCAACAGGCATGTAGTCCACTGCAATCACACTGTGGGTACTATCTGTGAGGCAATATGCAGAGGAACTACCAATATAGTGATTGTTGCCTAGCCAAGTGTGTTTGTGTATGATACATGGGTGGAGAGTGGTGTCTGAGTAATAGAAGGGTTGCCTATTTTTCCCACTAATTCATACTGACACATTTAGGGCTGTGGATTGGCTACACCAACCTCTCCGGTGTTTAACAGCTGTTGGCCTTGTAATGTGGACATTGTGACATATACTATGTCTTCAACATAAAAATTTAGCAAAACCCACCTCCCCAATGGATCCTGTTATTACAAAATCACAACAACCCCCACTCAAGATACTGATGACACACCACACACACACTTGCCAGTATTGAGTTTCAAACCCCTACCTAGCTATGTATTGCTACTACAGTGTACCACATTTATCACACATGCCACAGGGCTTATAGGATGGATGTTGTCCCAAGGTACTTCTAATGTGAGGAACATCACCAGCCCTTGTAAATATTGGCATTGGGTGATGTAGTGGGTGAGAGATTCAGAAAAATATTTTACCCTACACTCACATTTACATTTGCCTGGGGTGATGTTCAAACCACTATTTAACTATCTTTTTGGACCATTATGTTACACATGCACCATTGACCTTACATGGTTTAGGGTTGTTCTAAGGTGGAAGATATCTGCAGGACTGCTAAAGTCAGGCACTGAGATGTGTACTGGGTGTGAATGGGGCCAAAATCTTTGAGGTACTGACATACACATATATACACATGCAAACACTTGCCAGGGATGAGATTCAACACCCATAACTATGTAGTTATTGCTACTACATTGCTCCACATTTATCACAGGTGCCATGGAGCTTACATGTTGGAGAGTTGTCCATAGGTATCTCTGAAGGTGAGTGACATCAGCAGCAGTGCTAAAGGAGGGATAAGAAAAGTTTTGTATGTGTGAATGACCACAAAATCAGGTCCCTACAAAGATACACACACTCTCTCACACAAACACTCACATTTATACAGTTGGCAGGATCAGCATTGGAACACCTACCTAACTAGTTTGCTACACTATAGTATTACACAGTTATCGCAAGTGCCACTGAGTTTATATGCTGGAGAGCTGTCCAAAGGTATCTTTGAAGGGGAAAAGAAAGAAAATACAACACAAACTAATGAACAAACAAAAATGTAACAAAGCACACATGGCCACTTGATTATTAACGCTTTCGTCAGATTTATTAATCCAACTTCATCAGATAAATAAATTAACATCTCAGAATCCATTTAAATACCCTTCCTCTAAAACACATAATAAAATCTATTAACACTTAAAGGAGATAAACACCACATTAAAGAAATATTAATTCACAAAATCTATAAAACCAACATTTATAATCCCATTTACTGACATAATGCTAAGTATATAACATAGATTATTGCACATTTACATTTCATAAATGCTGACATTTCATCTTGCGAGGCTTCTCAACTTCAAAATACAGACTATAGACCAAACATCATTTAAGCCAGGTCTTGCATATTATTTGTGCGCAAATTAAATTTGAAATTACTATTTCCATTGGACAATATAGCAAGGAGTGATTATGTAGCCAGTAGTACTTTCAATCCCCCACTGCACCCTATCATGGATTGTTTTGAAAAAGTATGTGAGATTGATTTTAGAGAAGTGACTGTCCGGAGTAGTAACAATGAAAGTAATAACATGCTGAATGAGGAATGGGAAATGTTGAATGGCTTATGAAATGCTGGTGTGAGAGTGTTAAAAGCTGACAAGGATGGCGGCCTGGTATTTTTTGATGGAATTGATTATATCAAAAGGATGACTACAATGCTAAACACTGATACTTATACTCCAGTTTCATTGAACGAGTTGAATGGGGCCTATTGGCGTATTAATTAATTTTTGAAAGATTTATTTATTGAGGGTCGTATAGATTTGAATTTATTCAATTACCTTTCTATGCCCTCCCCTAAAGTACCTGTAATATTTGGGATTCCCAAGATCCATAAAGGTCTGGGGGATCCACCATTAAGATCAATAGTAAATGGCCGTGGCTCGATTACTTATTCCACGGCAAAATATGTTTATGGTCTTTTACAGAAATATGTTGTTAGGGAACCATACATATGTAAAGGCTCTTGGTCATTTTTGGCAAGTTTAAACACATTAAAATTTGAGGAGGAGTATCATTTTCCTAATATCGATGTAAAGGATTTATATACGGTCATTCCTCGGGAGGAGGGTATTGAATGGGTTTGCTTGTTATTGAAGAATAGGGGCACCCCTAACCACAAAATATCATTAATTCAGGAATTGTTAGAAGTTATATTAGCTAATAATTATTTTATGTTTGACAATATGTATTATGTTCAGAACCAAGGTGCAGCCATGGGCTCCCCTGTTGGAGCCACTTTGACAAATCTTGTCATGGCTTATTGGGAGGGCCAATATATCCACCATCAGTTGAATGAATATTGTCAGTACATTCATTATTATACAAGATTTCTTGATGATATTTTTGTGGTGTTTAATGGGGACCTCAAGTTATTTCATGTTTTTTTTTAATTATTGTAATAACACTACAGATTTCCTTTCTTTTACCTATTCTTTCAATGAGGAGTGCATTGCTTTCCTTGATGTTGATCTTCAAAAGGATCGGATGGGTAGTTGTTATTCAGCCAGTATTCACAGGAAGGAGACAGACTCCAATTCTTTTCTTCATTTTACTAGTGCACACCCTTACCATGAGAAAAAATTGGTAGCTAAGGGCCAATTGGTGAGGACTGCACGCATGTGTACAACTAATATTGATTTTGATTTGGAGTGCAATTTTTTAATGAATTTATTCTTGAGAAGGGGTTACCCACTACCTTTCCTTCAGGTATTAGTGGATGAGGTAAAAATTAAGATAGGACATGGTCATTTTAGGGCTATTGTATGTAATACTGAATTTAATGTTCAAAGTACACAAAATAGTATAAGGGTGGATAGAGCTAGCTATACTACCTCTTTTATCACCCCTTTTAATAGTGATGGTAAATTAATTAGATCAATACTTAATAAGAATTGGAATTTGGTTCAAGCAGATGAATGATTGGTTAAACTTGGTAATTGTCCAAAGGTTATCTTTAGGAAAGCTAACAACTTGAAAGGTTTATTGGAATATAGATTTTTATCTGTTTCCAGAACAGTAGGGATGTATAAATACGAATCTTGCAGTTATTGTAAATTTATGCAAGTTGGTAATGCTTTCAACATCCTGGGTAAGAAATGTAGTAGTAAGGTGAGATAGAATTGTAACTCTAGCCGGGTGGTCTATTTGGCCCAGAGTCAGTCTTGCCCCTGTTTTTATGTTGGCAATATTGACAGGAAATTAAGAGAATGTGTGTATGAGCATTTATATTGTATAAGAAAGGGTAAAAATGGAAAATGCTCTGGCCAAGCATATCAGTGAACATAATAACCATTCATTTTTGTTTCGAGTTATCAATCAAATTCCTTTGGATGTTACGGGGTGTCCCTTTTCCTTATTTTTGGAAGACAAGGAGTTGAGATGACAGGTTCAGACTAGGGCTTATGCAAAACCTGGCTTAAATGATTTTTGTTCTATAGCCTGTATTTTGAAGTTGAGAAGCCTTGCAAGATGAAATGTCAGCATTTATGAAATGTGAATGTGCAATAATCTATATTACATACCTAAGTATTATGTCAGTAAATGGGATTATAAATGTTGGTTTTATAGATTTTGTGAATTAATATTTCTTTAATATGGTATTCATCTCCTTTAAGTGTTAATAGACTGTATCATGTGTTTTAGAGGAAGGGTATTTAACTGGATTCTAGGATGTTAATTTGTTTATCTGATGAAGTTGGATTAATAAGTCTGACAAAAGCACTAATAATCAAATGGCCATCTGTGCTTTGTTACATTTTTGTTCATACATCTTTGAAGATGAGTCACATCAGCAGCAGAGCTAAAAGAGGGGTAAGGGAAGTGTTAGTGTGAATGACCACAAAATCAGTTCTATACAAGGATACACACGCTCTCACACACAACCACTCACATTTACACAATTGACAGGAGCAGGACTGGAGCACCTACCTAATTAGTTTGTTACACTATACCGTTATGCAGTTATCGCAAGTGCCACAGAGCTTATATGTTGGAGAGCTGTGCAAAGGTATCTTTGAAGGTGAGTGACCTCAGCAGCAGTGGTAAAAGGAGGATAAGGGAAGTGTTGCAAGTGTGAAATACCACAAAATCAGATCTCTACAAGGATACACACACTCTCTCACACAAACACTCAAATTTACACAGTTGCCAGGATCAGGATTGAAGCTCCTACCTAACTAGTTTGCTACATTACAGTATTATGCAGTTATTACAAGCACCACAGAACTTATATGCTGGGGAGATGCCCAAAGGTATCTTTGAAGGTGAGTGACATCAGCTGCAGTGCTGAAGGAGGGGTACAGGAGATTTAGTGAGTGTGAATGGTCTCATCCACATTCATCTACAAACACACACACTCACACACAACTTTACATTTGACAGGACTGAGATTACAACTGCTACACGGATGCCTGTTTGTACTGTAGTGTTACACAGTTATCAGAAGCACCACTGACACTATAGGGCTGAGGGCTAACCAAAGGTATTTCTATAATGAATGACATCAGCACATCATGTGATATAGGCAAGGGGGATGTGTAGTGTGTGGAACAGGCCTCATAATAGGATTCTCACTGTTGCTGTCTGTCTTTCTCTTCCCCATGTCTGTGTGTATGTATGTTTGACATATTATATTACGTTTGCCTTAAATATATGTGTGTATTCCTATCCAGTGTGTGTGTGTGTGTGTGTGTGTGTGTGTGTGTGTGTGTGTGTGTAGTATCAATGGTGTACAATTTGATGTATGTGCACAGAAAGCTGTGAATAACCAATAACTGCGGTCCACTGTGTTGTGAGACATGGGCTTCATTTGGAGCATGCCCAGTATGACCTTCTATATTGAGTGTGTGCATCCATTCCAGGGAAGATTGGACTCCAGTTCAGGGTTCTGTGTGCTACAGCTACACCTAGCAAACTGTTTCTGCAGGATATCTTTAGATAGGTTGCCAATATGGAGACACAATGAGGTTAACATACAGGGGATACTGTAACTATTGCTGTCTGTGCTGCTTGTGTGACATGTTTGGTTGTAGCATAGATATTATGACATATGTACTGTTTCACACTGTGATGTGTCATGTCATCAACTACTGACAGTTATCATTATTTGCTCACAGTTATTTACCAGGAAATATGAGATGAATGAAGCTGAGACCAATATTCTGAGGCATATAGACTACACATTCTGGCACACACCTGCCATTGTGGAGGGGTAGCTACAGGCAATAGACTGCTGGTTCTGTGCAAATAATGCAGCACCTTGTTAGTATGCTGACTGGGGTTCCCCTCCTTGTGCTTTTCTCAACATCAAAGTATGGCCATATCCTACTGGGGCCATACCTCTCAGCTGTACAGGTACACCCAGGTTATCCAGAGGCGGAACTCATATATCTGGTCAGCTTACCTTCACATTGTGGTTTGCAAGTAGTTTTGTGGCTATTAATTCATAGGTTTGCAGTCAGGAGTAGTATGGGTGGACATTAGAGTTTCAGACTTCACACACTCCGTGACATCCATCCTTCTACACCCCTCCTCTGTTATTCTCTCCTCCACCTAACATTGTGTAAGCAATATCTCATAGGTATCCCTATAGTTAGGCATTTATCCCAGTAGTATTTATGACCTGATCCACAGTCCTTGCAGTAGGAGATGGGGAGTCATGCTACTGGCATTTGTCAACATGGCCTTCCATTTGTTTTCTGTTTACTGTTAGGTTGTTAGTTGGGACCCACCTGACATTCCATACATTGACACTATGGCTGAGGCATGGGCCCTTGCAAGACAACTGTAGGCCATCTGAGAAAGCTGCAGGCCATCTGTTACTGCATTTCTACATGGGAGTGTGTGTGGGGGGTGCACACCTGAGGACTTTAACATTTGAAATGACTGTACTGGTATTTCAGTTACTATGCTGGCTTCCATTTAATATTGTATTGTGACCTACAATGCAGACAGGAGGCATACCAGTAGAGTGCACATGTTAGATCTTAATAGTATATATTTCAGTTTCAGACTTCTTACCCTTCAAAACTAGAATGCAACTGCAAACCTGTTTTAGTATGTCTGTGTAGGTCTGGTGGGGGGCTGTTCACCATTGCCATCATTTGGGAGTCTTAGGCCAGCCTTTCTTCATGGTCATCTACACCTGTCCTGCTGGGTGAGGCTGGTGGTGGTGGATATGTGACACTCATTGACATCCATGAGTGTGACCTATTGATACCCACAGTTCTTTGGGCCATCACATGTACTGCAGAGCGGGATGTCACCTTGTGTAGTGCTGCCTAGTATGTTGACACCATTATTTGTTATGAATTTCATGCTGTCCCATATAGGTGTCTGCTGCTATCCCATTCAGCCATCCAATTCACTTGCATGCTTGCATCCATATCATACATACAAGTATGAGAACATACTACTTCATTCAGTAATTGATAGGAAGAGTGACTTACCTTGCTGCTGGGCCAGTATTGAGGACAGTGCTGGAGGGCTGACTATGTTGGATTGACATAGTACACTCCCTGTACATGGTAAAGCTCAGGTAGTGTCATGTTTGGCATCCCTTTTACTGTCTGTGTGAGTCAGAGAGAGGTTTCAGTCTCTGGGTCCTTACAGTGTCAGTGTGTGTGCTATGCATTGCCTCTTTGCCAAGACGTAGGCATACTGCGCACACATCCTTCTGCCTACAGGGCCAGGCTTAGGATGTTCCTCCTCCAAGTCCTTCTGTGCCTGTGCTGGCCTTGGAAATGGTAAGGGGCTGTGTGGCCCTGCCTTGTGCTATTCCTGTCCCATGCTTTTTCCACAGGATCATATTGTGTAGAATGGCACATACTATGAACATGTGTGTACATGTAGCTGGAGAGTACTGCAAGGCTCCACTGGATATGTCAAGGCAGCGGAACCGTGACTTCAGCATCCCAAACACATGCTCTACAATGATCCTGGTTTGTGTGTGTGCCTCTTTATGGTGTTCTTTTTCAGGTGTGTGTGCATTCAGCCACTGCTCCAGTGCATAGCCAGCATCCCCCACTAGATGGCCATATGGGATATCCCCCCTGGAAAATGCCTGATATTGCTGTGAGCAGTGCCAGATGTGGGAGTTGTGATAGCTTCCAGGGCTGCCAGCACACATATTCATGATAATGACCTGGGCATTGCACACGACCTGGCAGCTGATGGAGGGGAAAGCCCTTGCGGTTTATGTAGACCCTTCCCTGCTCACTGGGTGGTGCTTTGATGTGGTTGTGCATGCAGTCTATAGCACCAACTACTTCAGAGTATTCTGCTATACAGTGGAAGAGATGCATACGTGTGATGAGCACCTCACGGGCAGTGGTAAAATATATGTGCTCATTGGCATGTGGTGTTATGACATCCAGGAACTGGTGGAGTACCCCGGATGCTGATGCCTGTGAGACCCCCATGATATCCCCAGTTGGTCTTTGGAAGGTACATGTGGCTAGTATTCGTAAGCCTACACATACCTTGGTTTCCACTGGGATGAGTTCCGCTCTGTTAGTTCTGTGTGTGAGGTGTGGCCAGCACAGCTCAATGATTTGCTGGAGAATGTCCATGTCCACCCTATAGCACTCCACTATCTCCAGCTCATGTGCCCCTGGTAGGTTACCCTGGGTCTGTACACACTCCTCCTCCTCCTCACTGTGCTGTGGTTGTCAGCATTTTCCTTCTCACCACCCTCAGTCTCTAGCACATATTCATGGAGTAAAGCAGCAGCAGCCTCTAACATATTTATTTATTTTTGTCAGTTAAAAATCCCCCGTCCGTGTACAACTGTGATGTAGAGTTTGTGGGAAAAATCAGTGTGTATGGTGTTTACATAGTTTATATCAGTGTGTTGGGCTGATGCATGTGTAATTGGCTGATTCTGATACATTCCACCTGCCAGCTATGCTAGTTCTCCTTGATTGTCTTCCTACTGCTGTTTCCCCTTCCCACTTCCTCCCTATTTAATTCCCGAAGTGCGCTGCACATACCTGGTGCTCAAATGTAAGCAGTTCTGCTATTTCTTTTGTTTTTTTTTTTTTTTTTTTGGCCTGCTGCATGCTGCGCACACCCGTTTAGCTAATGTAAGCACTTTTAAGCAGAAATGGCCCTCCATGAACGCGAACACGCTGGCCGCGAACACGCTCTGCATTTCATGGAATAAGACAATACAGCCTCAGACACACCCCTTTCCTTTGCTGTGCTTAGCTAAGGGCAAACACAGGCTACAGAGCTCCAATGAGCTTACAGCAAACATGGCACACCCCCTTATGAAGTCATTCAGCTCTTATACTTGCACTGCTGTATTGCTGCACCTACACAGTTAGGTACAAGCTGACACTTTGAGTAAGTCTGTGATTCAGTATAACTCCCCTCATTTGCATACCCCAGTGTGCACATCCTTAGTTACTGCACTAAAATGGACCCTTTCCCCTTGACAACCAGTGCTCCCTGGTATTGTTTACATTCTGCATGCCATTGACTATACTGGGAAAATGCAGAATTATCTTAAAACTGACTTTTCTCATTTTTTTTTTTATTTTCAGCACAATTCCATGTGCGTGCCACTGTCCTAATATTAAACGGCCATGATCAGCCAAAAAAAATTTAATTTAAAAAAAAAACAAACATTTATTAATACCAATGGCCTTATATGTGGCCATTGGCATGTGCGGTTGACTGTAATACATGCTTTCCATGAGCTGTCCTGCCTCTGTTTGCTCAGATGCAAAAATGTATTCAGTTATTAACTGAATACTTTTCTGCTCTGATACTGTTTCTGCATGGAGTCCGGCCAGCTTTGTGGATTGCAAAATCTCCTCACTTGCATGTTTTTTACCAGCAAATGAGGTGATTTGCATCCTGCATGCATTTCCATGCAGGAACAGTGTAGCGCCAATCGTGCATGTGAAAATTGCACTTTTCTGGATCACTTGACGGCCATTTTCCATGCAGGGACTCCTACACTGTTTCGGCATGGAACACAACTGTTCTTGAATCCCAGGGGAGTCTTTCCCACAGCAGCAGTGCTTCCAAGCAATATCACAAGAGCTGCTAACAGCAAAGAGGACTGTTCCCCTCTCTCCCAGGCTCATAATAAAACAAACTGCAGTTGCCCTCAAAAGCCTACTGAAGCAGAGTGTCTCCAATAGTGACAGTACTTCCAAGCAATTTAGGTTGCGGTTCTGTAAAGGAATTTGCCATTTTCATAAAATACTGACTGCTATTGAAGTGATTTAAATTGTTTCAATAGGCAACAGTGTTACATTGCAGCGTGCACATGCATCGGTACTGCAGTCACCATTGTTAGCGCCTCTCTACACGCCCTTCATTCTGTACCCTTTTCTCTAAGTCACTACTTCCCTCTAAATCTCCAGTTTTCCCCTCTCCTTACTACCCCTGTGTATCACACACCAGTACAGCGGACTTTCAGATAAACCAATACCTTGTTGAAATGTCTCACGTGTTTTGACATAAGTGCTGTAGATAAAACTGATTTTGTTTTAAATACACATCGGGGTTTACCTACATAGTGGAACTTACCAGTAACTGATAGTTTTTTGTGGCCTCCTCTCCATTGTTTACCAGTCTCAGATCTGGTTCTATCTCTATTTCACCTTCACCCTAGTGCCTCCTCCCTTCTGTACAAAAGTCCCTCCCTCCTCCCCACTCCTACTTATCACCTTGGGTCCATATGAGGTGATTTAAGGCATTCTATCAGTAGTGCGCCATTTTTAAAATTCCAATGTTAGGATTAAGGTGTGCTCAGCACCCCAGCGCATATGTGCACAGACAGGAAGTGTTGCTTCTTCATTAATCCATGTCCTTTAAATTCTGCATGTAATTGTTAATAATAACACTTGAAAAATAGATAATTTATACTGGTGACTGTAAGACCTCTCTAACTTGTTGTAGAACGCCAAGCGCAATACTCCTTTACATTTCTAGTTCTGTAACAGTGCTTTTTTATATTAGTTTGTCTGATATCTACAGAGTTATTGTGGAATTGCCTTTACTGTATATTAGAGAGCATACAGTATTTGCTTTTAGCTGTTACCATATCGGCATTGATTCATTTGTAGCTTTGCTTTGCAGTAAGAAGCTGTATGAGACATTGGAGCTAATGTAGTATCTCCTTTTTGTTTAACTAAATAACAGTGTGCTGCTGAAGCTTTTCTGAGGCGTCCTCCTATCCTAGAACTGCTGTTGTAAAGTGAATGTATTACCTGATACATTGCTGTTGAACAAGCAGTATTTATTTTTGGTCTGACCATATCTGTCCTTTCCTCCCACCCTAATCTGTATCTCTAGTTGTAAAACTCGTTTTTTTCCCTCCCTCACTCTACCCGAGTCTTGCTGTCTCCTGTTCTCTTTCTTTCTACCTCTGTCAAGTGCCATCTCTATTCTCTCCTCTTCCTTTTTCTTTCAGATTTCAATAGCTGCTAACAAAAAAACAGGATTGTTCCCTCCCTCCTGGGCTCAAAATTAAACAAACTGAAGTCACTCTCAAAAGCGTGTTGAAACGGAATATCTCCAATAGCGGCAGTGCTTCCAAGCAATGTAGGTTGTACTCATGTAAAGGAAGTTGCCATTTTCATAAAATACTGACTGCTATTGAAGTAGTTTAAATTGTTTCAATAGGCAATAGTGTTACATTGCAGTGTGCATATGCATCAGGGCTGCAGTTGCCTTTGTTAGTGTCTCTCTACACTCCCTTCATTCTATACCATTTTCTTGAAGTCACTGCTTCCCTCTAAACCTTCAGTTTTCCCCTTTCCTTACTAGCCCAGTGTATCACATGCCAGTATAGTGGACTTTCAGATAAATAAATACCTTTTTGAAAAGTCCCATGTGTTTTGGCATAACTGTTATAGATAAGACAAACTTTGTTTTAAATATGCATCAGGGTTTACTTACATAGTGGAACTTACCTGTAGCTGATTTTTTGTGGGCCTCCTCTCCATTGTTTACCAGTCTTGGGTCTGGTTTCTACCCTGCTCTGTCCCCCATCACTTCACTTGGGCTCACTCTGCTCCCCTACCCTATGCCCATTTTCCTCCCACCCCCACTACCTCTACATTTATAGCCATACAACCACACCCACTCTACATCCATCCAATCTCAACACACTCTCCCTCCCCCCACCCCTATCTCTCCCCAGCAATCATTTCTACGCAGCCCATCTAGTTTTAATATGATTCTCTCCACCTCAGGATCTTTAAAGCTACACTTTTCTCTCTACCAAACAAAAATGATACCTTCTCTTATAATTACCTAACCCTACTATAATCATCAGACTACCATGCATAACTCCCCACTTACACCACTATTAACCCTTCTTCTAAGCCTTCTCTGTCTTCTTCTCCACCTCACGTAGCTCCCAAATTTTACCTACTTCCCTCCCTACCATATCACCTCCTCCCTCCCCAAACAAGAACCCCACTACTCTGCCTACATCTCCCTCTACCTATACCACTTCTACAACCCTCTCCTCTTGCACAAAAAATGTTTTGTGAATTCCAAAACCACTTCCACCTCCAACTGCAACTTCTCCTATTTCTCCTCTACCCCCACCCAAATCTCAAACATCCTCTGCTACTTCTGTCCTTCATACTTGATCAAATCTTTATCCTTCTCTTGGGTGATATTCATCCCAACCCAGGACCTCCAGCCCAACCTAATACCAACCACCCATCTCCTCTATCCTCCCCCTGTGTCTCCTTTTTGCCACCTTTAATGCCCAAAGCCTCTGAAACAAGATTCCAAACTTCCATGCTTGGCTGTCCCACTACCACCCTAATATCCTAACCATTTCCAAAACTTGGCTCAAGCTCCACCTGAAAAACTCCAAAATCACTCCTCCCAACTACAGAATCATTAGGAAATTACAGAACTCATAAAAAATTAGATGGAGTTGCCTTACTTTTCTTCTTTTCCCTGACAGTCACTACCTACACTTACCTCATACTTCAATTTTCAACAATTGAACTAACCCTGGCCCTCCTAAAGATTAATAACCATAAAAACATACTGATAGCTGCCCTATACATCCCACCAGGTAACAATATCCTTACACTTGAAGATATTCTTTTTTGGCTTTCATCTAATATTTCCAATGAAACAATCATTCTAGGAGACGTTAACATCAACTGGGAATCCATCCACTCAGCCTCTTCCCCCTCACTATAAATTAATATGTTTTTTCTCAATTAGTTAACTCTCCCACCCACCCCAATAAAGATATTTCTTCAGGTTATATCCATGACTGGATACTGGATTCCCATCCCAACAACATCACTGATAGTGGCATCTACCTGACTCACTTAGTGATCACTTACCAGCATTCGCCCTCCACTCTCCCTTCCCCCTACATCTACAGCATAACTATATCTCCACCCATACCCTTATTAACTTTAACCCTTACACCTTCTCCAACACCCTAAGACAAAAAAAGGGAGCCCTCTGAAAACACTTCTTCTGGATGACACTGTTGCATACTTTAATTCCTCCTTCAGTAATATACTCAATAGCTTTGCTCCCTTTAGAACTAAAAGAGTCGAATACAAAACACCTCCATGGCTATCTAAAGATGCCATAAAGCTCATGCATACCTGTGATAAACTATGGAAATGTCACCAAAAATCTAAAACACCAAACTTCCTTACAGAATTTAAACAACTTCGAAATTTAGTTAAAACACAAATTGCCTCCGACCAAAAATCTTATTACTCCAAGCTCCAAAACAATCATAAAACTAACCCCAAAACATTTTGGAGCAGTATCTCCACCCTCCTAATCCCTGGTAGAAATGACAATCCTTGCCCTGACCCTAATGCACTTGGCCATATCATAGCCTCCAACTTTAACTCTTTCTTCATTAACTCAATAACCAAACTAACCACATCCTTCCCTAAAAACTCATCTCCCCCTTCTATTTCTCACCCAACACTCCTTGCCCTCTTCCACTATTACTACTTCCCCCCCTCCCTTCTGTCTCAAACCTATCCCTGTAAACACTATAAAAAACTTCTTTATAAACTAAAACCCTGCTCTAATGCCCTCGATAACTTACCTTCCCACTTTCTCAAACTAGCTGCTGAGGGCATTGCTCTCCCTATCTGCATACTAATTAATCGCCCCATCCAAGAATCCTATGTGCCCCCTCTGTGGAAAAAGGTCTTCATCATTCCCTTACATAAAGGAGGTAACAACACTGACATCTCCTGCTTCCGCCCCATAGCAATACTCTCCCCTGTCTCAAAATTACTTGAAAAATGCATTCACCTTCAACTCTTACCTAACCTTCTTGACAATCATCTCCTTACACAACATAGTTTTAGACCAAGCCACAGTGCCAACACTGCCCACCTTTCATACCTTGACAATATCAACCAGGCTCGTGACTCTGGTAATATAGTAACTTCCCTTTTCTTAGACTTATCCAAGACCTTTGATACCATTTCCCACTCATTACTACTAGATAAACTCTCTCACCTTAATCTCTCCACTGCAACCATCAACTGGTTCTCCATTTACCGCTCAAACAGACAACAGGCCATTAAATGGAATAACTCTACCTCCTCCTACATAGACACCATTACAGGCATCCCTCAAGGTTCAATACTGGGTCCTTTACTTTTCAACATCTTTAGAAACAACTTCCATCTTTGCAGCCCTAATACTAAACTCATCCAATATGCTGATGACTCAATAATCATCTGCTCTGCTGAATCTCTCCACTCTCTCCTGCAAACTACTCAGGCAGCCTTTTCTAGCACCGAGCTTGGATGCTTAACAATCATCTAGCTTTTAATTCATCCAAATCCAAAATTATGATATGCACCCTAACCAAAAACACTAGAATAGATAAAAACTCCTTCATAATAACAAGCCATAATATGACACCAGTTGCAGTAGTCTCCCATACCAAGCTACTCTGAGTTATTATTGAAGAACAACTCAAGGTTAATATACACCTTCAAACTAGCATTAAAAACCTCACCAGAAGCTTGGTATGCTTTACCGCAACAATGGCTTTCTGACCAGTCCTCTAAACTTACTGTCTCTGTCACCTATCTTCTCCCCTCTCTCATGTACAACACTCCCATCCTTACCAGTCTTCAAGCCTATCTCAAAATTAAACTGTCATCCTGCTACAATAAAATTGCAAAGTTTGCTACAGTTGCCAAATCCCCCTTATCACTGCAACTCTCCACACTCCTTAAATTGGCTAGAGCTTCCCCACTATCTCTTCTACATTCAAATATCCACTGCCCACAAACTCATTTTCAAGCTCTCCCATTGCCCTTCTCTAAATGCTACCTTTACCATGCATCTTCCTAACTGATCCCTCAGGTCTAATAATCAAAACCTTCTCAACGTGTACAAACCATTATGCACTCCTGGCCAACTCCTTTTATCTTACTCCCTAGCATGGAAATGGAACTCTCTTACTCCCCACATTCAAACCACTCAAAACCCCAATACCTTCAAAAGCTTGTTTCACTCTTAACCTCTCTTCCAAATGGGAATGCTCCTTCTCCCACCCCTCCTAATCTCTATACCACACCTTCACCTTCATCTTGCATACCTCCTCCTAACACTAACACATCCTACCCTTTCCTAACTCTCCCTACTCTTTCATCTCCTACAATTTATTTTTTTCTTCTCACTATCAAGTACAAATTTAATAACTTACCTATAACTCTGACATCCTATTTAAACCATTATTTTTATCGCACATAAAATTGTTTGTATTAGCGCCAATGATTTTACAGTCAAAATGCTCTGTTTTAATCTTGTAAGCAATTGTACACTATCCAGAAAATCACTAAAGTGAACCAAACTATGGACCAGTGTAAAAGCTTTATTCAAATCTAAAACATGAGCGCTTTCACAGTTAAAAACTGCTGCATCAGAAGTTTTAAAACTTTGACTCATACATATCAATTAAATATACAACCACATCCAATCACAAAGGTCCACACTTATCAGCCATTCTCCTTTCATATAGATTTAAAGCAACATAAACATAAATCAATGCTATGGTAATTTTAGTTTACTCAAGGGCCTATCTTGCAAAAGAGGTTTTAAAGGAACCTTTTCATTAAGGCCATAGCCAGCATCAGCCCCCAGTCTAATTATCCATTTAGCTTCTGAAACCTCAGTTCTATTCTCTATATCCCCCCTCTTGGGCCAATAACAACTTTCTCGATAACTAAAAATTAAAACATATGTGTGTTCCCATGGTTATGTGTATGTTTTGTCAATGAATTAATGAGACACCTCCTCTTTATATCATATGTGTGTTCCCTTATTCTGTCCCTAAACTGTCTATTCATCTTGCCTACATAAAAAATTCTGCAACAACAGACTACTAGATAGACTACATTGGTAGTATTACAGATTGCTCTCACATTAAATTTAAAAATTTTGTTGGAACCAGGATGTAAGAATTCATCAGAGGAATCAATATGCCTACAGAAATTACACTTATTGCAAGGGGATGTAAACAATGGAAACCCTCTCTGGTGATCTAAAGTCTCATTCTTAGGATAACAGAGGATTTGTTTCAAATTTTTCTTGTTCTCAAATGAAATATTAGGTTTGTCCCTACAATTTTTCTAATGTACAAATCACTAGTTAATATGGGCCAATTCTTCTTCACAATATCTGTTATTGTGTTGATATTATTCCCAAAAAAACATAGGTATATGTACTGTCTGAAATGGGATTAATTGTATTGTTTATACATCTCTCTGCTTCTGAGAAATATGGCCTAGTTATGGTGGACCTGTGAACATTCATATCAGATAGTAGCCCTTCTATATTACACTTCTTATAACCCCTTTTCCTTAACCTGCTTCTTAAGTCATTTAAGGCATCATCAAACTTCTTATCATCAGGGTTTAATCTCGACATTCTAAAACCTTTTCCTTTCACTATGTTCTTAAAAATATGATAAGGATGCATACTGGTTCTGTATTACTGGTTGTTCCTATAACTCTCTTTCCTATAAATCATGGTACAAATAGAATTATCAGGTTTCTTACATATTTTAACATCAAGAAAATCAATTTCATTCCATGAAGTGTCCATATTAAACTTTAAAAAAGATGTACTACCATTCAAATAATTAAAAAATATAGATAAATCATGTTCAAACCCATCCCATAAAAGGAACAGGTCATCAAGAAAACGCCTGTAAAAACAGCATGTTTGAATCTGTGAGAAACTTAAAAAAGTATCATTTTCCAATTTGGCCATCACAAGATTTGCATAACTACTTGCATGACCATTGCCACACCTGCTTTCTGTAGATATAAACTCTGGTCAAATAGAAAAACTATATTTTCAAGTATTTATTCCATAAATAAACATAATAAATCTATAGAACTATGTGTTAAAGTTCCTTGTTCTAATAAATAAGCACTTAACATTTCTAAACCCTTCACATTAGGAATCATAGTGAAATGAGAATGTACATCAAGTGTAACAAACAATAAATTACAGCAATCTATATCTGTTTCATGTAAAAATCTATACAAATCATTCAAAAACTGTTTTGTATCTCTTAAAATATATACATTGCTATCTACTACTGGTGTTAACATTTTTCATTGTAAATAGATAAAGGTTCTATACACCATCCATGACCTGAAACTATAGGTCTGAATGGTGGACATAAAGGATCTTTGTGTACCTTTGAAAGTCCATGTATTACTGGGGCAATGAGATTTTCAACTAAAAAATACTTAAACATATCATACTCAAAGCAGCCACATAGCAGTCATATAGTATGTTATATATTCTAGACGAAATTGTATTAATATAAGTTTCAGGCATCCTTTTATACATTTTTTCATCATTTAGCAAGCTGTTTATAGAATTAATATAAAAGTCATAATCCATTATTACTGTCGGCCCACTTTGTCTGCAGCCTTAATAATAAATGTTGGATCATTCTTAAGGTACTGTAATGCTTCCCATTCAATGCTACTCAAATTCATATACTTTTTATTGTTCTTACAATTTAATGCAGTTTGTAGTTCAGTTTCACAAAGTTTACTAAAAGTCTCTAAGATAAGATTACTAATGGGAATAAATGTACTCATTTTTTTTTTAATTGCTTACTGAATTATTGTTGCCAAAAAGCAACTTTAGACCAACAATTCTCACAAACATTTTTAGATCTATGACAGCAAGGAACACTCACTGATGCTCAATTGTTTGGATGAAATGTTCCATATCAATGTATTGTCAGGTCCTGCCACATCTTTTTTATGGTGCATGGCTCTACTTGCTCCTGTGGTATCTTCCATTACACTCTCCCCTTGTTTGCAAGATATTCCCTGGAGACTGTGAACTTCAATTCAACTCTTTGTGAAGAGTTAAAGGAAAAGACGGTAAAGGTGTATCACCTTTGAATAGACACACAGAATCATTATCGTTTACATCCCCTTGCAATAAGTGTAATTTTTGTAGGTATATTGATTCCTCTGGTGAATTCTTACATCCTGGTTCCAACAAAAATTTTTAAATTTAATGTGAGAGCAACCTGCGATACCCCCAATGTAGTTTATCTAGCAGTCTGTTCTTGCAGAATGTTATATGTAGGCAAGACTAATAGACACTTTAGGGACAGAATAAGGGAACACACGTGATATAAAGAGGAGGCATCTCACTAAGGAATTGACAAAACATATACATAACCATGGGAACACACATATGTTTCAAGTTTTAGTTATTGAGAAAGTAATTATTGGCCCAAGAGGGAAGAATATTGAGAATAGAAGCAAGGTTTTAGAAACTAAATGGATAATTAGGCTAGGGGCTGATGCTGGCTATGGTCTTAATGATAAGGTTCCTTTAAAACCTGTTTTGAAAGATAGGCCCTTGAGTAAACTAAAATTACCATAGCATTGATTTATGTTTATGTTGCTTTAAATCTATATGAAAGGAGAATGGCTGATAAGTGTGGACCTTTGTGAGTGGATGTGGTTGTATATTTAATTGATATGTATGAGCCAATGTTTTTAAACATCTGATGAAACAGTTTTTAACTGCAAAAACGCTCATGTTTTAGATTTGAATAAAGTTTTTACACTGGTCCATTGTCTGGTTCACTTTTATGATTTTCTGGATATATCCATTGGTTTTAAGTGAATCATGTATCCTAAGTGCCATATTTTTTGTTGGCTGCTACAATTGTACACTATTGTTTGGTAATTGTTTTATATGTAGCCATGTATATGTTTTCACATGGAGCTTTTCTCCCCAGACCTCCATTGAAAAAGGGCTCACTCTGGCCCAATGGACTATTCTGGTTAATAAACTGCAAATAAATAAATAAATAAAGACTTTGTTAAAAGTCTTGAATCAGTGAAATCACAGAGTGATTTTTAGCATACAAATGTATAATTCTAAAAATAGAACACAAATCTCCAATAACACTTCATATGGAGGTTCATGTAGTCCAGGGGCAAGGAAGTAACAATACAAAAATCTAGAGCCAGAGGAGTTTTACAAGTTCAAGAAGACTACAGATGATGTGCAAGAGGGGCCATGTCAAGTAGGAATTGAGAGTGAGGCAAAGAAAAGAAAATAAAAAGCAAACATACAGGAACGGAGACACCAGACCTCAAAAGACTGCAGCTGAACAAAACTGATACAGATCCCAAGTGATAGTATAACAGAGCAGCCATACTATGATATTACTTTACTTACCACCCTGAGTCAATTTAAGATAAAACTCAAACAATATTTGACACTAAATGGGTTATGTCAATGTATCAAACCAGAGTAACTCTCCTCTACTATGAGTTAATAACTATAATTTAGCTTAGTTGTGTTACTTAATCCAGACTTACACCCGGGATTATCTCTAACCTTGGAATTTGTATAACTTGTTAAGTATGTAACCACTGTATATATTGGATGTGTAATCTTAACTGCTTATCTTGGAGCTTTTCTCCCCTGGCCTCCACTGAAAATGGACATGAATCCAGTCAGACTATCCCGGTCAACAAATGCAAAATAAATAAATAAAATAAATAAATACTTTCCTCACAGAACTGACTGCTTGACATGTCACTAACCATATGACCATAGTACTGCGACTAACATAACAAATTGTTGTTAGCATTTATGTGTTGCTTTTAAATGCATGTGGCATACTACAAAGCAGGGACATGGCTACCAGGGTTGATCTTAAGGATAAGTAAACTCAGTGGCCAAATGAGGCTTCCTACTGGTACATTTTTAAAGTCTATGACATTTATTTACTTTTTACATATGGAAATTCCCACACTATACAACAGTGACCACTCATAACATAACAACATCCCAACTATCCAACCACATACTGTTGCTGTCATCTAAATTAATGTGATCAGGATTACAAAGAGTGTACAACCCCACCTCTCTCCTCTCCATTGTGTGATCCCTCTACCCATTATGATTCTGTTACAAAGGGTGACTTCCATGTAGCTTGGTTACTACTGTGTGCAGCCAACGACTTACATTAGTCAGGAAATTATTGTTGGGGAGTAGTGCTTTGACTAGTGACTCAACTTTCTGTTTCACTTTCATTCTTAAATGCACTTGTGAAATGAGCTCAGCTCTCTAAGAAATTATTTTTATTTTTGTTATTAATTACTCCTACCCTTGCAACTATGCTATTGCTTCATCCTTTCTGAAGTCCTATGTTTGATCCTGCTGTTTGTTTTGATTTTGTTATTTACAACCTATTGTCTCACCTTTTTCATACTCTGGACCTTATCAAAACTTGGTTAAAATCAGAACACCTTATACTCTATCGTCACTCTAGAGAGCAATTTCAGCCGATTCATAATTTATTGTATAGAAAAACATAATAGATGGAAATACTCCATCCATATTTTTAACTTGGACTATATCTCTTTAATAGCCACTTTACTGTATATCAGTAATACTGTCAATGGATCAGACTAACACCGTTATCCAAGACATGGCTTAGAAAGTGACATGTCATGTTATCAGCAAATAAATAAAGCCATGGGAAAAAAATCCTTCAATGATATATCACAAATCTGCTTTATCACTTGCTTTAAATTTGTTAAACCGTACAATTTTTGTGTCCCATAACCCACATTTATAATCATCTGTTATTCATTGCACTGTACCACATTGCTAAAAACTAAATTGGATTGCATCAATGCATAATATTATTGTCTATTCAGCCCCATCCCCCACCAAGGTGCAAGACAATCATATTCCTACCTTTTCCTGTTTTCACTATTAGGAACTATGACTTTTTATACATGTTAAATCTATGGTACATTATAAGTACCTATGCATTTAAATAAAGGTAATCTAGAATGGAATCTAATGTTCTTCATGAAATACAATTTACAGTCCCACAAAATGCATATATATTTTGAAGTAGAAATGGATGTGTAAAGTTCACTTTTTGATTCATAACTATTGCACTATTAATGAGTAGCAAAAGTGACAACCTATACTTCTGACCTTAGTTGTAAAGGAATTTTACTATACATATAAAACATCATCTCCCCCAACTCCCACCCCAGAGGCACCCATTCATTTCTGTAATTGAATTAATCAGCTACAAGTGTAAGGGAAAAAAATCCCAACTCATCTGGTAAGTTAGAAACTCTTTACTTTACTGCAATGCTGAATATTCCAACAGTTTCACCATTTATTGTAGCTTAAAAATGGCACTGTGATTTTTGCAAAGAACATCATGCAATGGTAGCATCTGGTGTAGACTGTTGCATAACTCTTACTTAAAATATGTGCTAATTATACATAATGGAGGCAATGACTTGGACTAGAAAAAAGAGTACAAATTTAATATGAGACAAATTAGATCTTCCTTTAATGTTCCCATAATAGCTGCATGAACTGTTCTGTTCTTTACATATTACAGAGGAGACAAACACATGTGGTCAATTGAATATAAAGAACATTTAATAAATGTATCTTAGCTTTCCTAACAGACTATAGAACTCTGACCATGAGCTAGACTGATGTATAATTTTTCAAAAGAGTGACCGACTGCATTTCATAGCAGCTGGCAACTGCCTTTTGCTGGAAGACCTCCAACAAGAAATACAAGCAACAATTTAGACAAGCCGCAAGGACATGTTATGAATTAACATGTGCCATGATTTTCCATCACAGATCTTTAGGCAATGATCATTTGTCAGATAGAAAAATAATTTATTTTATAGGTCATGCAAGGTAAATGGCGTACATATTGGGAAAAAAATATTGGATAGTCCATCTATTGAGCTAGGTGTATGCTTTACAAGACTATTACATATATGAGGTAGGTGGACAGCACAATTGCACCTAAAATGAGGAAAAAAACACATTTCTTGACTATTTATTAGCAGTGACATTTTTTTAGAAAAAAAACACATTTCAATTCTAATTTATGTTAGCTTTATAGAATTAAGTTTGAGGATATCCATGTTAGTGTTCCTGGCATCAAAAACTTATAAATGTCCATGTTATAGGTTCCTCTTCTTTTGTCACAGCACTGTTCTAACCCCATCAGTGTGGACCCCTTTCCTTCCTCTCAGCAAGAATTGATATTCCTCACCTTTTCTTAGGTACACAGCTGCATAAACAGGAAGTGTGTGAGTGCATGCTTGTGAATATGTGTGTGTGCGTGTGTGTGCGTGTGTGTGTGTGTGTGTGTGTGTGTGTGTGTGTGTGTGTGCGTGTGTGTGTGCATTTGTATATAAGGCATACACACGCACACACACACACACACACACACACGCACACACGCACACACACACGTGTGTGTGTGTGTGTGTGTATATATATCTATACATATATCTATAGATACAACAAGAGGTTCTCTGGTTCGATTCTTGGCTAGGATGCCTTTTGTGCAGTCTGCATGTCCTCCCTGTATTTGTGTGGGTTTCCTCTGGGTGCTCTGGTTTCCTCCCACATTCTAAAGACGTATTGGGAGCATTTCTCCCTGGACCTCTGCTAAAAATGTGCTCTGTCCCAGTCATACTTTCCTGGTAAATGAATGTGATAAAATAATGAAAAATATCTGTATTTATATCTATGGCACTGTATCATATCCTAGATTAGTAGCAAATAAATGACCATTGTTCAAGGTTTGTCTTGCCTAAAACTGGTTTGTCAAAAAGTTTAACTCCAGTCCAATGAAATATTAATTGATTGTCCAAGAGCACACACACACACACACACACACACACACACACACACACACACACACACACACACACACACACAGCAAACAAACAAACAAAAAGCCAATCCAAGGTGTTTGGACTTGTTTTTCCAATAGTAACATTGCAATGCAGCATAAGTGGGCATTGCACTCCTGAGCTGCTTCCCTTTGGATGCAATGGTAGATGTAAATCCTTTCACATAACCATCTGTTTAAACATACACACACTGATGCAATTTACTTTCAAAATGAAACCAGTTGAAGGGATTTATTTGGTATAGGAAGAGCACAAGAGTTAAGTTGGATAAGTTGTTTCTCCCCATAGAACAATGTCATTTAGGATTAACTGATTTGAAGGGGTACTTCACTGTTACTTAAGACTCATATGTTTATATCTGAAATATTAGCCTATAAATCAAAGTGAAAGGGATTGATAATGGAACAGTGGGGGAGCATGAGAAATAATGTAGGAGTAGGATGTTGGATGCAGGTGCTGAAGGAAAATAATAGCAACCATACATAGCATTATGCTGATAAAGTATTAGGAAGTATTCTAAGAACTGAGCCAATGTGCAAATGAAGATAGGAGATTTCCACAACAGAGAAAACAACAAGTAGGGGATACAGAAAATATGCAAGATGGAGTGAGAATTTACTGGAGAAAATTAGCAAAGAAACCAACATATTAGGAGCAAATATCTAGAACTGGAAAATTAGAAAAGAGTGAGATGAGGCCAAGCAGAAGTTTGGACTGAAGGTTAGATATTGCCTTTTATTCTAGGAAATGAGAACTGAATATAGACAACAAAAAATGGATAGGGGAGTGTTTATTGAAAGCTTGGCTATGGTAGAGTTTTTCATTCAGTTTAGAACAAAAGCAGCTTTTAAAAAAAGGATAGTTAATAAAGCATAACAAGTACTGCATGATAACTACAGGAAGTAATTAAAGAAAGTTAAACAAATTGGAAAAGGAAACTGGAAATGTAATTTACCAAGGAACAATTGGGAGGCATCTCTATAATTCCCAAGTATGCAACAAAATCCAAAAAGTTAAGATTTTTTGTTTGGAAGTGTTTACATGGATATGTTTGTACCCCAGACAGGCTCCAGAGAATTTTCCTTAGGTTGACAGCAAATGCTGAAAGTGTGATAAGAAACAGAAAGATAATTGAAGACATGTTTTGGGAATGTAATGAGTAGGCAGATTTTAAAAATTCTTTACAGAGTATTTGGTCAAAAGTGAAGAAATTAGTCTGTTGAGCTGGACCAGAGGCTTTCAATTGCCTAGACATAGACTTTATTGAGTTTAAGTAGACATCCAAAAAACAATTACTCAAAAAAAGAAATCAAGATTCAAGAGTACAGCCAATGTGGGGGCGTGGCCAAGGATGAACACAGGATAGCAGCAGATTTCTTCAGCTCCACCAATTTCACTGCACTGACAGGAATTAATTACTTAAAAAATTAATTTATGAAGTAATTTTCTTTCTAAATATGTTTGTTTTATATAGTTCTTGAACTATATCTAAAAAAGAAAGGAAATTTTAACAATATTCCTGTCAGAAATTACTTTGGAAATGTTCCTGTCAGTTTATCAGTTTGAAATGAGTTCCAGTAAGACAAATTCTCAAGACTCCAGCATCAAGAAAGAACTTCAGTCTCTGATAACTACAATCCAGCAACTTACTGCTAAGATGGATAAACTGGACACTAAAATGGATACCTTCATAGAAAAAACTACAAAACAAATAGACTTGTTACATATAGACCTGCAACAACAGAAGATCCAGATGACAGGCATAGAAGAGGCTGTTAATGACATGGAAAATAGAATCCAAGAAGAGGAAATCAACACTGAGTTTCTGCTGAAACAAAATACACATCTACAAACAAAGCTTGATGACCTGGAAAATAGATCTAGGCGCAATAACATTAGGATTTTTGGACTGCCAGAAAATATTGAAGGTAACAATATTACTTCTTTTTTAACAACATGGCTCCCTAAAACTTTAGACTTACCAGAAGCATTCTCTTTTGGCATGGAAAGAGCACATAGATCTATAGCTAATACTAACTCTAACAAAAACTATCCTAGATCAGTTATAGTTAGATTTCTATCATCCTTTGATAAAGAGATGGTTCTTAAATCTGCTTGGGCTAAAGCTCCTGTTAAGATTAATGAGACAACTGTGCGTTTTGTCAATGACTATTCTTCCTTGGTAATAGCTAAAAGAAAAGTTTTTCTGCCACTAATAAGGGAGCTTAAAAAAGCACAGTTTAAAACATACCTTCTGTTTCCTGCCAAGCTAAAAATCTTCCTTCCTGATGGTCCTAAAATTTTTGATGACTTAGACTCTGCATTACTGTTTATCAAAAAAAATAAGATTTTGGATAAAATAGAGGAAATGGAATGGGCTAGTCCTTCATTAAAGAGATTGGCAACTGAAACTTTGTGGAAGACTTCAGAGAAGAAGAAGAGACTAAAAAACAAATGATTTGTTCTATGTTTCTTTTTTCCTTTTTTTTTCTCTCATCATTTTCTTCATTATTAATCTTTTTAAATATAGTTCCTGCATTTCCAGAAAGCCACAAATATTCTGAAAAATATTTAATCAAAGTTATTTTCTGTGTGCAAAGAAATGTTTTGTTTCATAACCAGTCAAAATATCTGAGGAACTAATAACAAGCTATTATTCAATTTGTTTCTCTTTCTGAAAAAGAGAAGTAAGGTCAGTAATTTGATACATTTTTTTTTTCTCCTTTTCTTCTTTTCTTTGTTTTAAACAATGACATTCTATTTAGATTATGTAGTGGGTAAGGGGTGGGGGAGGGAAGGGAGAGAAGTATAATGAAAATATGATAACTGGAATAATAACATATTTATTCCTTGTAAAAAAATTTATATGTTCTTCAAATGCTATTACTAATTATACTTTCTTGATTATACTGCTTATGCTTGTTTACAAATAATCTGTCATCCTTTAATTAATAATAATTAGAACTAAATAATAGTAAATAATATGTTTTATTTTTATCTTTATTAATATAAGCAGTAAGTAATATTCCATTGTAAATACTTTTTATAGCTTTCTCTTTCATTTTTTCTATTTCTGCTTTACACTCTTTTATTTTCTGCTCTCTCTTTCTTTTCTTCATTCTTTCTCTTTATTTTTTTCATATTAATATATAGAAATGCTTTTGATCATACAGGCACAGTAAATAATATGATTTGCATAAAAATTGAGTTGGAGCAAAAATATTGTGTTTTATTACTTATTAATAACTTTGGGCTTAATTTCACTTACATAGAGGCTGTAATAACATGTAAAATACATCGCGAAGGTTTTGACATGTTTAGATGCATTTATACTGCTAAATGAATGTTTGTCACTAGTTTTTAACAAGATTCCCGCCAAAATGTTAAGGGAGACAATCTGGGATGTGGGTTACCTCGAGAACAGTGTCCTCGAGTTGTTTTAAAAGCTTCAACTCTCAGAATCCACACAGAAAAGCTGAAAGCAGTCAATTTGACCTTTGACCCAGAAATCACACTGACACATCGCAGATTCAGGAAGAACACTCTACCAGGAAGCAGAACTGCTGCAAATGCGACTCTGTGAAGGAAAATGAACTCTATAACATTTAATTGTGAGTTATTTTATATAATTACTTAAATATTTATGTTATAATTTATAAAATATGTCATTTATAATGATTTTAAATGATGCAGTTTCTTGTAGTATGCAAATGTCTTATTTTAGAAGGCATAGAAAATGAAACATTTACACAAGTGTTTTTGAAAGTTTATTTGACTGCAGCATACTAATTTATGTTAAAAACTTATGATCTAAACATATACATTACTATAACTCATTTATTTCATCTGATTGACAAGCATAAATAACTTTATAACTCTATTCTGGAAGAAGTTGTCATGTGATATATTTTAAAGCAGCAGTATAGATATACAAAATACAGATGGCTTTCTTTACAATAATGCAAGTGTTTCTGCGAATTTGCTTATCTATGCAGTATGATTTATAACAATTTCTATAAAAATAATATTTTATTCTATTGACAATATTGAGTATGAGAAAAAAGCTCATATACAAGTAATTCAAGGTTTTTTTTTTTTGGAAGCTGTTGACTGCATTTACATGACAGAAAATAGATGCATCTTAATATATGTAATGTCTGAACCATATTAGCCAAAGTTTTCGATTTAAATGAATGTTAGATCTTATTTTTACATACTTTGAATAAATTAATATGTAAATATGCCTTCCTTTTTTTTTTTTCTCTCTCTCTCTTTCTTTCACTCTCTCTCCCTCTTTCACGTCTTTTATTTCTCTCTCTCCTCTTGGCTCCTAATATCAAGTTTATTTGAATGCTATTTGAATACAAGTGTATTATATTAAATAGATGTATATAGTAGTATGAATATTTAAAAAAAAAAGTTTATTTTAGTTTATATGATGCTGTTCTATCAAATTTGTCTTCTTGTCTTGCTAGATAATTGAATTGAAAGTTGTTAATTTAAGTTAAATATAACCAGTATTAAATTGATAAGGTGGTAGCTGAGATACTGCTGCTTAGGGTAGGGGGTTAACTCGAGTGGTAAATGCTACTCTAAGTTGGAGTTTTTAACTCCAGGCTGGATGCAAGGTTTAATCCTTACATTATTTTCACTTGTTCATTGTTGTATGTGTATAGTTCTGACATCCACAATACATTTTGTAAACTTATTGTCACTACAAACAAAATTGAATTTTATACAAAATCCCATAAGAGATTTAATAAATACAGCTATATTTAAAGGTACACCTAAAGGAGGAGATGTAGCATTACTTATTTTGTTAATTGTTATTTTGATCATAAGATTCTTAAGTTTTAAAAATGCCAAATGACATCTTTAAAGGGAATTTCTTTAAACATTAATGGATTGAATAATCCATGTAAAAGGGCAAGCCTAATAAGATACATTAATTTACATAAGGCCAACTTAGTCTTCCTTCAATAAACTCATCTCTTGAAAAAAGATATTGATAAACTAGCCACAAACAAATATACAGTATTGGTTAGTTCAGAGCACACTCAGAAAAAAAGAGGAGTGGCTATTTTATGGAATAAAAGTATGCCCATTCCTAAAATCATTAAGTCTTATCAGGATGACAAAGGAATGTTTTGTATGGTTACAATACAAATTAATGGGAAGACTTACACATTAATTAATGTATATTGGATACCTGGAATTGGTATTAATACAGTGAAACACCATCTTGATAAGATCATATCATTCTCTATAGGAGATATTATTTTAGCTGGTGACTTTAATTGTATACTACATGAAAGTGATACTACCACTATAGGAAAAAGAAGAACTACATCTAATGCAAAACATTTAAATGATTTTGCTAATTCTTATCATTTGAATGATATTAATAATCAGATAGATTCAAAATCATTACCATACACCTTTTTTCTAACAGATACAAAACTTATTCAAAAATAGATAGGGTCTTTATTTCTAACCAGATGGTAACAGATTTAATTAATTCCAAAATCATTTCATGTCCTATATCTGATCATAATTCAATTGTTTTTGAGTTCATGATAAAAAATACTCACAATGTTCAGATCAAAAGGATACCAGCATACTTAACTCAACTAAAAGACTATAAAGAATATATACTTTCAGAAGTACAACATTTTTAGACATAAATAATACTCCTGAAGTCTCCATTGTCTATGTTTGGGATGCCTTAAAATCATATCTATATGGACAAAGTATCAGATGGTATAATAATAAAAGGAAATCTTGGGATAAGGAATTGTTAGATATTCAAAGTAAATTAGACTCTTATAAACATAACAATAAAGAAAATATTATGGACAAGAAAGTTATTGAAGAAATAAACAAACTAAATGAGAAATACAAAGAAATTTTAACTCATAAAGTTAAAATAACTCTAGAGAAATACAAGTTTTTGTTTTACTCAATAAGCCCCAAATACTTACATAGACTTAAAAATAAAACAAAAAGGTTGAATAAACAAAATCATATCAAAGAAATCTTTTCTCTAAGGAAAAAGAAGAATGTTTCTAGTCTTCCAGAAATACTAGATGAATTTAGAAATCACTTTCATAAAATTAACCATAATAACATTAACATGGAACCTAAAGATAAAATAAAGGAGTTTATAACTACAGACATGAATAAAAAGCTTAATAAACAACAGATTAAACTATTGGACAAAAGTATTTCATATACAGAGGTTATTACACAAATAAATAAGCTTAAATCAAACAAAGCACCGGGTAATGATGGTATTATATCAGAGATATATAAAATCCTTTCTAAAAGTACATACTCATTAATACATAAGTTTTTATTTTGGCCCAAACTGAGTTAATAACCCCCCCATCTTGGCAATATACATTTATTTCGCCAATTTTAAAACCTAATAAAGATCCAACTAAATGTACTTCATATTGGCCCATCTCATTACTTAATGTTGATTATAAAATGTTTATGAGTATTTTTGCAGATAGATTGAAGACAATCATCCCTGGCATTATAGATATAGATCAGACAGGCTTCATTGTAAATAGAAATACTTCTGATAATATAAGAAGAACTTTAACATTAATTGATTTTGCAAATAGGAAAAACAAAGATTTAACACTTATTAGTCTTGATATAAGTTCAGCATTTGATTCAGTACGTTGGGACTATCTGTTTACCTTACTGAAGTGCACAAACTTCTCAGATGCATTTGTAAATCTAATTGAGCATTTATACAAAGGAACATTGGCTTATATTAAAGTAGGAACATATGTCTCACAAAAAATACCCATTTTTAAAGGTACAAAACAAGGGTGTCCACTTTCTCCACTATTATTCACTTTAATAATGGAGCCTTGGGCTAATTTGATCAGAAATAGTACTGACATAGAGGGTTTTGAAATAGATGAAAATACAACATCCAAAATTCAACTTTTTCCAGATGATGTTCTAATTACATCAGCAGGATCTAATTCTTCTATGCAGTCTCTATTTGATAAAATGATGAATTTTAAAAGTATTTCTGGTTTAATATTCAATGAAGAAAAAACTAAAATACTACCTATATATACACGAAAAAAATATTCTCATTAGTGATTTTACTAAATATGTACCCAATTCAGGTCAGATAACTTATTTAGGTATAATGTTATCTAAAGATATTAAATCTATTATATATAATAATTATAATACCTGTTTTCTTAATATACAAAATAGTTTTAATACCTGGAATAATATGTTTTTTACTATGGAGGAGAGACTTACAATTATTAAAATGATAATATTCCCCAAGATTTTATACTTAATACAATCAATAATACTTCCACCTACAAAAAGAATTATCAAGAAACTGAATACACTAATGTTAAATTTCCTATGGGAACCTAATAGACCTAGGATTGCATTAAAGAAACATACTAATAGCTGGTCTCAAGGGGGTATTTCTTTTCCAGACTTTAATTTATATACTATCTCTTCTATTGTAAAAGTTATTACTTTATTAATAGATCAGTCATATGTTGCAAAATGGAAAGATTACTGGGAGCTAATTAGTATGCACTTCATGAAAATCTCCTTAACACATAAAAATATGATTGTAAATAACTCCATGTTATGGTTACTAAAGGAATTTTGTACTTCATCTATTACACCTAAACATATGGTCTGTTACCCATTAAATATTATTATTAGCTATCGTAACTTTATATTCATGCACCCTAAATATAGGGAATGGAATTTTATTATATTCCCTATAATGTATACTCAGGGTATGCTTTTGTCATCTACTTCTGAAGGAACTCATTTAGCTATAGATAATGATCTAAAGTACTGGTATCAGTTGATATCTGATAATAAAGTTAAAAATCTAGATTTCTTAAAACAAGAATTTGATCTAAGAGAAACTTGCTGGTTAGAAGTTCAGACCTTTAGACAACATCTCATTAATAAAATAGATCTAATGTCTATAACAGTTAAAGAATCTATTCCAACACTGATTGATTACTTGATATTAAATTTACAACATAAAGTTTCTGATAAAGGTAAGCTTTCATATATACATAAAATTATCAGACAAGAAACTTTTTACAGTGTAGATACATACTGGAATTATTTCACTTCCATTAATGGGGACCCACCAAATCAACAAGATAAACAATACATATTGGAATCTGCCTATAGAACTACATCTTCCATAGTCTGGAGACTTTATACATGGAAATTTTTACATAGATCTTTTTATACACCTTTGATGATGAATAAAATAAATAATAAAGATAATCTATGTAAAAGATGTAATGTAGAAATTAATGCTGACTGGGCTCATATGTTTTATGACTGTATAAAATTGAAAGAATACTGGAAGTCAATTAATGAATTTTTGCAGGCTCTTTTTACAGATAATTTCATTATTTCTAAATCCCTTATATTATTCAACACACCTGTACCTCAAAGTGTTAAAAAGGTTAAGATTCCCTTGTTATGGTCTATTCTAGCAGTGGCTAGGAAAATAACAACCAGAAATTGGATTTCAGATACACCTCCTTCGTTCAACGAATTTAAAAATGTTATGAATATAGTGTGCCATATGGAAATAAACACAATAAGGTCAAGAACAACTAGAAAAACATCTTATTATATTGTATGGGATAATTTACAAAACCTGTTAAAAAAATCTTAATTTCAATAGCATGGTAATTCAGTTTAATTAATTGATCTGATTGTAGTGGATGTCTTTGTAAATACTTTGGTTGTTTGGTTGAATGTTATAATCATATCTATTTTTAATTACTTGTATAAAATTGTTATGATATTTCTCTTGTATGTTAAAACAATAAACTTGTTTTGAAAAAAAAAAAAGAAATCAAAATATAAACTGACTGTAACTGAAGTACTGAATGTTATAAAGAACATAAACAACTGGAAGTGGGATATTTAGAAAAGGAAATAGTAAACTACATAGAGCAATCCATGAAGAACAATATTCTAGAGGAGAAGAGGTGAGTTTCAATGGAAGACAGGAATTTATCAGTTTATGTAACACTGAAGTGAAAGATTGTTAAGAAGGAGGCATATATATTGTACGAAAACAGAAAACTGTTACTATGATTTATTTTCTTTTGTATTAATGTATTTGTACCTGTGCCACTGTTTTAGTTGTGATGTAATAATGATGTTTCTTACTCCATGAATCTATGAGCTTAGAAACTGAATGATTAAGCACCACATGTTTTGGGGATACAAATTAATACGTATTATTTAGGAAAATTATAGCCCTTTGTTACACATAATATGAAAACACGCATTTAAAAGCCTTACAGACCATGCCATTTTATACGTAGTCTTCATTAATGATTCTGTGGGCTTCATTTAACAGGCTGTATTATGTGAAAACAAAGGTACAGAAAGTTATCATGATATAGCACAAATGAAAGCAAACCTGCTGTGATGAAGTACTGATCCTAACGTATGCTGAACAGTTAATGAAAAAGAAACATTTAGAGTATTTTAAAAGAATTTTAATTACTACAGCAGCACATGAATTCTGAATGACATTTATAGGTTCATAGGTTGGTACTAGGCTATCGGCCCTAGGGCCTATACAAGCCTAGCCATAACAATTTCCTGGATATTTCTTTCCACAATATTTACTTCCCTGGACCCCTGTCTAGCAGGGTGACTGACGTGATCCCCGGGGTGAATGTTGTGTTTGTTGATGTGCCTCACCTGGTGAATGGATGTGGCATATATTCCTAATATTAGCAACTGTTAATAAATTTGAAGTACATTTTCAGAATGATTATTGGAAGATACCATATTATGATGTATTATTTATTATCAATTTATTCATTTTGTTTAATTGCTTATATTTTGACTGGGATAATTTGACTGGGTAAAATCTGCTTTCATGTGAGGTCTGGGCAGAAAATCTACTCTTCTTTGAAAAAAATTACTATGGGACAGAATTGCTCAAAAGACTGGACTATCTCAATAGTTTAGGATCACATTTTATCAAAATCCAAATGGCACTTTAACATCAAAGTAGAGATCATCACCTTTGGAAGTTCTCATTACTGAAGTTCTCAGTAATGTGACCTATACACAGAGAATATTCTTATTATGAACCTTCCACATTAACATGCATAACATAGTGCCAGGAATCTGCCAGAAGGGGGTCATTCTATTTCAAAACAGATTTTTTTTTTCTCTTTAAGGCTTCATTTACCCATCAGACAATTTTCTGAATCCTCCTCATCATACATGATTTTTAAAGTTGTCCTGTACACAGGAAACCACACTCCATGACCAGAATACTAGTGACACCAATAATGTAGAGAAACAGGACACATATCTTATGTCTCACTTTTTAAGAAGGAAAAACAAACTACCTTGTGTGGCAGAATTTTGAAGTAAAGTTCATTACAATCTATAATTTTTACACTGCAGTTTGAGTTGTGGAAAATTGCAAGTCAGCTTCTTTTTCTATAGCTGGTGTGATCTGTGCAGTACAGTAATAGGAAGAAGACATTCAAATAGGTATGTTCCTTCAAAATAGGGCAGTTGAAAGGTCTGTTCTGTATCATCTATTTATATTTGTTTCTGAGTCAATTAATAGTTTTGGAAATTCACTTTGATATCATGTTTGCCGTTATTTCTGATTTACTTAATGACATGAGGTATAATGCTGTATTATACATTTGCAACTCCCTTCCCACTTCCTTCTCACTCCCTAAACCTAAAAATCCCTTACTGCTCCCATAGCCAAAATTCCCTGATCACTACCTCCCCTACTGCTCCCTAATCCTAAACCTCCCCTCCATGAATGTAAATCCCCTCCCTATCTCAGTTAAAACCATAATCTGCATTCCCACCCCTTCCATTCCTCCCATTGACTGCCACAATAACCCTGCCTGAATTTGGCCACTGTGTTCGGGTGTGATGTGGCAGCCCCACTGTCTCCCCATGGCTAACTTACCTCACCTGAACATCTAGGTGAGCTTGACAAGAGCAGTCAGCTGTGTGATCTACACGACTCCCAAGAACCTGCCTGTGCGATAGGAGTTAGGCACTTAAAGCAGACCCCATATATGCATTAATTTCTCCATTTCCTATGAAATGGGGATAAATTCTGGATCATGCATTTACATTCATTTCTGAATTGCTTAACAGCATGTGGTGAAGTGTTGTTCATCGGTTCATGTTACATATTTATATTTGTACTATATTTGCATTTGTTTCTGAACTACTTAATGACATGAGGGCTAAGCTCATTATCACATACTTACAGTTATTTCTGTATTGTTTAATGTCATGGGTTAAGTTCTGTATCACATATTTGCATGGAATTTTTCTGAAGTGCTTAATGACATGGAAGGTTCAACTGTGCATTGTAAGTTTACATTTATTTTAGAGTTATTTAATGGCTTAGAGGTTCAGCATCACTTGTTTACATTTATTTTTGAGTCATGTAATTGCATGGAAGTTCACTTCTATAGGTCATATTTATACTTTACTTAATGATAAGGGTGTTGAGTTCTGTATCACATACTTAAATACATTTCTGAGTTATTTAATAACATGGGGATTCACTCTGTATTGGTTAATGATATGGAGGTTCAGTTTGGTACCACATAGTTATGGTTATTTCTGAGTTACCATAATGACATGGGAGTTCAGTTCTGAACCACATATGTATTTATTTATCCTTTGTTAACTGGGGTTAGTCCCACTAGTATAGTAACCATTTTTCAGGGGGGACCTGATGTGATGTTTATACTACTATCAGAAATTTGGCCATGGCAGTGGCACTGGAGAAACTCCCCCTACTCATCACTGGTTTGAGTGGGACACATTTTGGAGGTGCACTTCCTATTTCCATCTCAGGTGCATAGGCAGCCTGGAGAAACAGGGAGGTGGATGGAGAGAGAAGGAGATGATGGGGTGGTGAAAGAAATGAAGGATAAAACAAATATCAAGACCAGAGAATGTGTTTAGGATTCTGAAGAAATGTTTCAAAGAAATCTGTTTAATGGAGATGAGTCAGCAAATGATGGATGCATAACTACAACCCTCCAGTCCGAAGGGTGTCAGGATGATTAACGTAAAGAAATGGTGGTGCAGAGTGAGCCAGGAAATGAAGGAGATATTTTCTAGGGAGGCATTATGGAGAAAATACAACAGGAAGATGGAGAGATAATCCTGAAGAATAATGGTGAGATGGAAAAGAAACATATGCAAAGAAAGTAAAAGAATGCAAAAGTGGAGTAGCAGATAATAAGCCAGAAGAAAATGAAAAACAGAAGCTACATGGTAAGGAATCAAAGTAAAGAAGAAAAAGAAATGGACAGGTATAAAATATAGGGCAATTTACTAGATCCTTTGGGTATAA
Source organism: Protopterus annectens (assembly GCF_019279795.1). Taxonomy (NCBI): domain Eukaryota; kingdom Metazoa; phylum Chordata; order Ceratodontiformes; family Protopteridae; genus Protopterus; species Protopterus annectens. The sequence continues at coordinate 347,085,920 of NC_056731.1, forward strand.
AAGCACATAAGGTAAGAACATTTATTCTTATTAGCAAAGAGACATTTTGTGACATTATATTTGAAACTTTTTTTCAATGGAAAATTTTCTTGGAGAATATAAAGAAAAAGGAAAACTAACACATTTAATGTTTTGTGAAAACAGCATTTAATAGAGAAACAAATAAGAACATTTGTGCAATTTTGAACAGATGTAGAATGAGAGACTTTAAAAGGACATTTGAAAGCTTTATATAAAGAAGTACTGGACATTGCAAAATTTTATGACAAAAAAGGTTTATGGACTGGTGTCTGGGATTGTAATATTGTGTTAAAAATAGAATAAGATAAAAATATACATATACTAAGCATGATCATGTGGAAGGGAATAGGGATGTTGTAAAATACTGAAGACAACCAAAAAGATTTTTTTTTTTTTTGTGTGTAGAAAAGAGGGACGTGATAAGTAACTGACAAAAGAAAATGTTATATTTGTGGGGAAATGGAACACAATTAAACAAATGTGAATTGAAATGTTATAATTGTAAACTTGGACATTTATGGGAGGATTGCAAAAATGAAAATAAGAGTCAGAAAAGAGAAAAAGAAAGAGTAGAAATGAACAAAAAGAAGACATTTTAGAACTTGTAGAAATAGAAGAAAATGTAGATAAAAAATAATAATAAAGAGGACATAGAACAAGATTCTGATATAAGTGATGAAGAAACATAAATTGGGAGGTAGTAAAAGGAAAAATAATTCTATTGGTAAAAGAGTAAAAGAGAGAAAAAGAAAATGTAACTGGATAAATAGAAAATAAAAAAAAAAAGGAAATGATTGGGGCTTGGTATAATGTTTAAGGTGTTTGACTCCCAGACACAAGGTAAAATGGTTGATTTGCACCTTGGGGGAGGAGATTGATTTGGCTTAAAATGGTTTATTAAGAAAGCTAGCATAGTAATTAGTTAATTCGTTTATAAAAATTCTTGCAATAAGATATTAGTAATGGATGGTTTCGTAAAGAAATACAAGTTAAAAGAGGTAAGAAACAGGGGTGTCCATTAAGAGGTACTTTCATTAATACTGAATGCAGTACTAAGTAAAGCTGCTAGATCTATTAAAGAAATGCATGCTTGTTTATGCAAAAGTATAAGAATTACAATTTGTTTAAAATATACAGATGATTTGTAAATAATTGCAAAAGATAAAGGGCAGGTTAGGAAGGCAATATAGAATATGGTTATATATGTGTTAGAGAAGTAGGTCTGAATATAAATAAAGAAAAATGTAAACGCTTCGGTGATACTTTTAGGACTGCTGGTGTTTATTTTTTCTTATTTAAAAGTAAAGGTGTTATTTAATTTAAAGGAGGGAAATGTAAAGATATGTAGATTGAAAACATTATATTTAATACATAACATACATTTTATGGAAATTGGCATATGTAGAAGGTGTATATTTTCCAATAAGCTTATGAAATGATTTTTATATGAGGTTCTCATTTGAATCTGATAAAGAGGGATGTCATAGTTTTTTAAGGAAGAAAAGGGTGAAGATGGTTTACCAAATCTAACAATATTTTTGGTTTTCTTAAATTTGTATTGCATTCTAGTGAAATGCTAGGAGAGAATGGATTATGTAGGTAAAATTATGCGGGTAAAATATGAGGCTATATTTAATAAAGTGAAAAGGAAAGATTTTAATGAAAAAGAAAAATTGTGTTATGAATTAATTAAAAGGTGGCATGTAGAATGGAAAATAAATGTAAAAGATAGTTATGAGTGGTATGAAGCAATATTAGAAAAGCATTATTATGTGAAGATTTGGAAAGATAAAGATGAATGAATAAAACAAGTGGTTATAGAAATGAAAATATTTAAAAATGACTTGGAAATTCAGGATTTCTTAGGGAGGCTTATGATTAAAAAGTTGCCCTTTATGGCTAAGATGAAGTACAAAAAATGTATTGAGTGTGCTCTATGTGAAAGGTTGAAAAAGCTATGAAACATTTTATTTGGATTGTGAAAATGATGATCAACTCGAAAAACATGTTTTAAGTATTTTAAGTTAGAATATTTTAAAAATGGATAATAATGGAATCAGTTATGGAGTTTATAAAAATTTGAACTGGAAACAGATAAAGTGGACAAAATAATAATTACTTTTTATGGAATACGCAGAGAATGAGATTTCAAGAGTTATAATTAAATTTGTTAAAACATTTAGTAGTTAAAAATATTAAAAGATGGCTATGGTCAAATGGTTGGAAAGGATAAAAAATGTTTTATAAGGATATTAAGGAATATATACATACACACGTATACATGTATATATATATATATATATATATATAAATATATATATATATATATGTGTGTGTGTGTGTGTGTGTGTGTCTGTGTGTGTGTGTGTGTGTGTGTGTGTGTGTAGATAGATGTGTGTGTGTGTGTGTGTGTGTGTGTGTGTGTGTATATATATATATATATATATATATATATATATATATATATATATATATATATATATATATATATATATATATATATATATATGTATATATATATATATGTATATATATATATATATATATATATATATATATATATATATATATGTTGAAAGTTACTGTTCAACTGTCATTGTGAAATGTTATCTTTTTTATGTGATGTATAAATATTGCCTCGAATTCATGAAGCCTGCACCAGGCGCAGATGTAGCGTATGTGGGACAATGCCAAATATGTCTGCCGAGCGATTCAGGTACGAACCAACTCCACGTGCACTACCGGCGTACACCAGATCTATGCAGCCCTTGGCATAGGTATGCAAATCACCCCATGCACAGTGTCGCACCATGCTATTGAAGGCATACAGTGATTCACAAAGTGGTGCAGGTGTAGCACAAGCCCATGGAAATGTAAACCAAAAAACATGGTTTACATTTTCCCAAACAGAACATCAGAGTTATGGAAGTGGACCAGACTCAAAAAGTTAACATATGCCAATGGCGAAATACACAGCCAATGGCAGAAGAAAAGATGTACAACACCTAAAAAAAAACATTTAATGTCATGTCCACAGTAATGCACAGTACAACCACAGGACATGTGTGTGCAAACAGGAATACAAAGGAAATATATACAAATGTCATAAAATCGCAATGAAATACAAATCAGGATTGCACCATAATATGCAATGGTAGGCATGGCACACCACAAGCAAGGCGCAAGGGTTGCCAAGGGCCTGCGACAATGTTCGGCGCTGTAACTATAAATTAGTAGTCAATGCCATGCAAATGAGGCATTAAATACTGAATCGCAAACCTCCTGCCAGATTAAGGGTGTACCTGATGGCACAGTGCTATAACACCGAGAAGTGTATCAGAGGTGATACATGACATCAGCGGAGTGGTGTGCCACCGTATCAGTAAGCACATTGAAGCAATGCAAATCTGGCCTGGCCATTGCTAAGCAAAGCTGCAGGACAGGGGTGGGGAGGATGGTATAGAAGCATTTAGCTGAGAGCACACATGGTGCCCAAAAGTGCATGTGTATGGGGATGAAATCATGGCTGAAATCTGGTAAGCGGATGCACGTACCGCAAACAATAACACAAACAGGAAGGTCAGGGGAAGAAAAGAAGGAAATGCTGAAGCAGGGTAATTGGTGTACTAATGAGCAATTAAACCAATCAACTCACGGCGGCCAATCGATGGCAGTAGACAAGCCTGCATGCAGAAACCTGCAAAACAGGATAGGGGAGGCATAGGATTGCAAAGAAGGAGGGGATGACTTGGAATGCAAAGATAGGAGAACTGTCATAGCAGAGCAAAGCAAACCCACAGTAGATCAGCAATAGCACACATTACGCAAGATAAGTCAGGTCTAGGAAAGTACAAATGAAAGCAGGCAGCTAGATGCATGTCAGCAAATCGTAGATGTAACGTGCACAAATGTAAACGGAAGGGCAGGAGGTAATTCACGGCATCGAAATGTAATGCAACACCAAAGGCAGCACATTAGTGGTTCCGTTAATAAAACACAGAAGATACCCTGTAGCCACGATCGTACATACACACCCTATGACATCATCAATGTTCACAGCAAAACAGTATAAAGTGTGAAAGCACCCAACACACACCTGTGTATTCCCAAACACTGCACCATAGGTGTAAACAGACTGGAACTTTTAAAATGTACATGTTGGGAGCTGCCATAGCTGTGATTTATCAGCATGTGTTACAGACTGACGGTGTTGTGGAGGATGATGTCGACAACCACTATAGGCCTCAGAGGAGGAGAAGAGTGTTCAGACCAAGGGTAACCTACCAGGGGCTACATGATCTGGAGATAGTAGAGCGTTACAGGGTGGACAGGGACATCTTACAGCAAATAGCAGAGCTGTGCTGGCCACGCCTGAGAACCAGAAACAACAGAGGGGAACCCATCTTGGTGGACACGAAGGTATGTGTAAGCTTGCGAATACTAGCCACAGGTACCGTTCAAAGGCCAACTGGAGATATAATGGGGATCTCACAGGCATCAGCATCCAGGGTACTACACCAGTTCCTGGATGCCATGTTACCACATGCCAATGAGCATATATACTTCCCCCGAACTCAGGAGGAGTTGGCCAGCAATATGCGTCACTTCCACCGTGTGGCAAACTACCCGGAGGTACTGGATGCGATAGACTGGATGCACATACAAATCAAGTCACCACCTGGTGAGTATGGTAGGCGCTACATAAACCACAAGGGATTCCACTCCATCAACTGCCAGGTAATGTGCAATGCCCAGGGCATTATCATGGATGTGTGTGCTGGCAGCCCTGGAAGCTACCACGACTCCCATATCTGGCATGCCTCACAGCTGTATCAGGTATTTGTCAGGGGGGACATCCCACAAGGCCAGCTTGTGGGGGATGCTGGCTATGCACTTGAGCCATGGATGATGACCCCCATCAGAAATGCACACATACCAATGCAAGAATGCCATAATGAGGCACATGCACAAACCAGAATCATCATAGAGTGTGTGTTCAGGATCCTGAAATCATGGTTCTGGTGCTTGGACACATCTGTTGGAGCCTTGAAGTACTCTCCAGGCATGTGTGCTCACATCTTCATAGTATGTGCCATGCTACATAATATGATCCTGTGGAAACAGCTGCAGCAGGGTCAAAATGGGGGAGGGCCTCACAGCCCACCGCAATTGCCAAGGCCAACACAGGCACAGAGTGATCCAGACCACGGACACACTGTGCCAGCCCCAGTAGGCAGATGGAGGCATGCCCAATATGGCTACGCCTTGGCAAAGAGGGAACGTATAGCACATACCTTGACAGTGTAGGCTCCCACGGACTGATACCCCTCCCCACCTGCACACACAGTAACATGGATGGCACACAAACACGACTACCTGTAAATTGTGATGTATAGGTGGCCCACTGTGGAATCCTACATAGGCAGCCCTCAAACATTGTACACGCAACAGCCATTGGAACACGGAAATGTCAACACCTGAACAGTAGATGTGCCTATCAGCATCTGTCAGTGCTGTGTGTATAGGTTCTCAGGTACATCGGTAGGTACACACCCGATTTTCAGAGGCAAAACACCAAACGGGGCAAACAGTGACTCCCATCGCCACAACATCGAGTAAGCAACTATCGCTTACTGGAGCAGAGGCAATTGCGAGAGCACATTTGTGTAAGCACTGTCCTACACATACTCATCACGGATTCCCCGCTGCGTTACTGAGGGGCTCCACAAAATGTAATCATGGATGTTATGTCAAGGCAGGGGATCTACCCATGACAGGCATTCGTCACCCCGGCATGCTGCATCCATGGTCGTATGAAGGTGTAGCAAATCATCGGGTGTAGCTAATTGTGTTATACATACCCAATACTGGAATACAGCCAGTAAACATCACATGGATATACCATTAACTGGACTCAGTTTGTAAACTAACGGAGTTATCCACGTGAGTGTAGTGTGGAGCAACTGCTGCAGTGTACTGCACATACAAAATGACATAATTCGTGTACAGCCCCCAGATGTCCAAGTGGTACATGCAGTGACTGTCATGCATGTTCCCAGTCCCATGTCCCGCAAGGGATGTAACGTAATCCTGACGGCACGGGTAATGCATTCCAGATGCAGGTCATCAGAATATGTGTAGCACATATTAACGGGAATAAGCGTTGCCCACAGCTGGTAAGTGATGTTTAAATATGACTATACGGATATGTGCAAAACAGGGCTAAGCATCACCGACCACTGCGCAGATCATGGTCAATGATGTACAGAACAGGTGAAACCAGCATTAGTCACCTCTGAACAAATAGCGCCTGCTCTGAAGGGTAAAATGACCACTGCCAGGAGTGGAACAGGCATTCATGTATACAATCACCCAACACTATTGCTAGGCAAGATGTACATATGTTAGGGTTGCCACAGTTCAAATGACCAATGTGGGACATACGCCAGATGTCTGCAGGATGACACATACACCCGGCCAGTATGAAAACCAGAACATCAGTGTTTTGCATAGATAAAAAGCTTATTCTGGTAATGGTCGCAGGTATGTGTTCCGTATCCTGTAACATGTAGGTGGGTCAGATACAGAATAAGTGTTTTATGCAACTATGACATAAACTATAGGAAATATGTTTGTCCCAAAGTTGCAGGACATTTACTATGTTCACAAATATTTTGCAGGACACAACTGCACAAAGAGGGACTGTCCCTCACAAAGTGGGATGGGAGGTAATCTTAACCTATGGCAGGTGTGTAATGTGACAGGTACAGACACAAACGTGCGGAGTCCAGGAAACACAGTATACACTGACAAACACACAATGAAAGGCTTGGCGTGCCTGTCACCACCCCTGTCCGAGATATGTATATATATATATATATATATATATATATATATATATATATATATATATATATATATATATATATATATATATATATATATATATATATATATATATATATATATATATATATATATATATATATATATATATATATATATATATATATACACACACACACACACACATATATAATATGGATAGAAAGGGCGATAGTGTGATATATGTCGATATACAAGGGGTCACTGACATCTGCAAATATATAGATAGGTCGACGACATTCAAAACACCTTTGAGGTACAAATAAATAGGATACCGCCAACTATGGAACGTGTCACACACCGACACGCGTAACCAGGAGGCTGAAAGACAGAAAGAACACAGTACTGGAACAGTAGAACTGCGAGCAATATGACGATAGTAAGGACATGTAGTCACCGCTGGCGGCGGTGCGGTCCACGTAGGTACTGTGTACAGCTGTGGTTGTGAGTGATGTAGCCTGTGTATGTGTGTGTTGAAGGTGCCATGTGTGTTCCCGTGTGACTAAAGTGTGTGTGTGTGTGTGTGTGTGTGTGTGTGTGTGTGTGTGTGTGTGTGTGTGTGTGTCCGGATCATGTGTCTGTAGGTGGCAACTCGGAGGTAGATGATTACAGTAGGTGCGGGTATAGCTAGCCATAGGCATGCGGTAAACACCTGTCCCACATTGGGAGGGACAGCCCCCCCTGGGAAGGTGTGTCCTGTCATGAAACATTACAAAGGGCAACTGTCCGAGAGTTTAGGACATTAGTATGTCCCAAATATTATGCAATAATTGCAGGAAATACTCATGCCTGTATGTAAGAAACGGAAGTGTTACATGCAAACCGATAAGTAGTTAAGGACCAAGAACAATTGGTATGTAATGAGGATAAAAGTATGTGCTATCCTGTATACTGACCGTGGCCATATGTCAGCCTGTAAATACCACTGTGTGACCCGCAAGTGTCCAACTATGGCCATATGAAAAGGTGGCAAGCCATGTCACAGAGGGTCTGACACCAACACCACTGCAATGACTGCAAATATCTGGGACAGACATACACGGGATAGCGGTCATTTACAAATATCCCTGCACATATCGCCATACATCCGGAGGTATGGAAGTATCAACCTCACCTGCACACCATATAGAAACCAATTAACAACGGCCCAAAGTAAATTCCCGTAACAGAAGTCTCTTAAGTGATAGCACTGTAATTAGGGAATGGGTCCACACACACATATATATGGACTATGTAGAAATGCAAGCCCCACAAAACAATATATGCTACGCACACCCGCCTACATCCCCCACACTGGAAACAATAGCAATACAGTCCGTAACTACAGCCCAAACATCTAGTTAGTCAATTACATCTGCTGAACCGTTAACATACCTTGTGAGAAACTCATTTAAAGGCGCCATGCAAAATTGTATCTGTCGTATAATGGAACAAACGGTGATGTTACAGGTGTTTGCAATAGTCCTTTATCAGACGGGTGGGATGACAGGTACAGTCACAGGTAAAACCACATACTCAAGCCATCACACACAATCCATGGGGGACATGACTCCAAAATAGACTTGGATCTACACATAGCAGTTGCAATTACACACAACAAAACACAATACAGGCCATCTCTCCGAAGGCAGGGCAAATGGCCAATGCCCAAGTGGAGAATTCAATTATACCCCACTGTTGCCATGTAAGTGGCGAATGGAGTAGCTGCACAGCTGAAGTGCACATAATTAGTCACACCGGACCACCAATTGGCGGCAGTAAACCACATGTTGCAGGTATAGACGTATATAAGGATGACTTGCCAGATATGCAAACTGTATGCTCATACCGTAAAACAGTTTAAAGAGTGATACAGAAGAGCGAGATAGAGACAAAACACCAGAATGATATCAACGTATGTCGAACACTAACGGTATGTATAGTATGTTCTGTGTTAAGTTATGTCAGTGTATGCATAGCCTGCTTTGCAGTAATTAAAAGTGTCCGCCATGCATAAAGTGGGGAATGGTATTTATGTAGTGATGTCTTGCTGATCGTACTAATGCTTGTAAAAGTTGTGCGTCCAGCAGTGGGCCACAAGGTAAACAGCACAGACACCACAAGGAATGCAACATGATGGCTTTAAACAGAACAATGTCATACGACCCGCCGTCAGTGGCAGGGTATGTCCAATAAGTGCGTGCCATAGCAGGGGATAGTATATGTGGATATACTGTAACAGTACACATGTGTATGGGCATATAACGTCAATGACATGTCTAAGGTGGACCCTCTGTGCAAGTATGCTTTGAATTATGGGATACCATGTAAAACCTGTGTAATGTATAGTACAGTAGAATGATATGTCAGATATGCTACACAGGAGAACAGGCATATGATGCATAACAAAGGTATTGTATAGTGATGTGAGTAGCATGTAATTAATTTATGTATAAACAGTTATGATGAAATAAATAATGTATTCCACTCTGTGCATTTGCAAAGGATGCAAACATTACTCCCATACTAGAATAGCAGAAGAGATGTGACAGACAAACATGAACATGATAGACGTGTACAATAACAGGATACATATGGCCTGTAGTCACGGGACATTGTAATAGCGTGACAGCTAATCTAACTGGAAGGGCTATTCCAGTAGCCATGCACAAAGGACATGTAATAGCTCCACAGGTTCATAGAGGGGTACCATGCAGTCTGGCAAGTCTATGTGTAACAACAAATACAGTGTGCACACCAGTGGCACCTCTCTAGGGTAGTGTCCTGTGAACAGAAGAGCCATGTGTAACCTGCATCTCTGCACAGTACAGCCACTGCAGTGATCCCTGGCGTACATGTGTCCACCATCCACCAAGCGAGGTATCACATGAACACTGCTACTGACTGTCCATGCGTGATGTACATAGGAATCATGTCCCAAAGCATGGTGAGTGTCTGGTCTGGCAATGCAACCCCCAAGCACATGCCACACACTGTCGCGTGTGTGCACATATCCATGAGCATCATACTCATAGTGGCTATTGTTTATGTCGTGTATGCAGAGTATATCCATTAACATATTTGCAGACATGGGCCCTGTCTTTGCAGCAGAGGTCACCCCTGAGTATGTAGTCCGCAAATGTGTACAGACGTAGTGTCTGTACATAAGCCGCAAACTTTAACTGTCGTAGCTCAATAAACGTCATGGCGTTTTAATGTTGAGTTATGTAAAGCTGTTGTGTAAGGTACACCCTAAGCGGGGTGTTGTACCCATGGATGTGTGTATAAGTCTGGTGTTCAGAGGTACAATGGGTGCCTATGTACCAGCTACACACACAGTACAGACATGTGTGGACACGTAGAAGGATATCCACGCCACAGTGGCAATGTGGTAATCACAGGAGTGTGTGCGACATACATGTGTTTTACAAACATGTACAATGCGACATATATGTAGGGGACTAACACCTATGTGATAACCAGTGGGTGGATGGTGTACTGCAAAGGTGATGTTCATACCAAGTGTCATGCAGGTAGAGGCCATGATGTTCATATCGGTATCTGTCACAGTGACACCTGTATGGATGGGGTCTGTATCAGCTGGTGGAGCAACAATGGCACTGGGTATGCAGTGGTCTGTAAAGCTAGGCAGGGAGGTCCCCTCAGTGGTAGCCTGTAACTCAGGGAAGCATATACCGAACATGAGGGTCCCATGACTGAGGACTGTGGTATGCCAAGTGTAACTGGAATGCAGTATGTGAGATGGTATGCCACCCTCAGTGTGTGTGTGTCCCATCCATTAGCCACTTTGCATAACATCCGGAGACATATGTTGTGATGTGCAGATGGATGTGTATGTTGTCAATACCAGAATGGAGAATGGTGCTGAATGGCAGCGAGAGGACAATGCAGGCTGTGTAGACCCCCGTGTCATCATCAACTACTCTGGCGACTGTATGAAAGGTGTTCAACAGGTGTAGGTGGCATGCTGTGGCCCCAACAAGACCAATCCAGCTGGCATCAAAGGACTGGAGCACAACAAAGACTCAGCGAATGATGCCCATGATGATGTGCCCTATAGCCATGCATAAAAGTCCAGTGAGGTGTGTAGGGCGATAGTCCCAGTCGTGCATTGTGGTGCCACCTGTGTGGAGTGTTACTGTCGCTGTGTGCCAGTCAGGGGCCACAATGTATGGTACAAGGCTATTACTGAATATGGTGTCCCAGTGGGAAGACATGCTGTTCAGAGGTCTGTGGACATCACAGCCTGGGATTTTGTACAGTGACAAGGGACCATGTCCTAGGTCATATAGAGTGCAGGTCAGTACTGTGTAGGTGTGACCGCAGGTACACCGCAATGTTCCTGCAAGGAATGTGGCCCCGCAGGGAGTGAAAGGGTGTAATGTTAGCACTGAAGCCATCAGGCAGCATGTTGCCAACATCACCTGTTACTGTCATGTTCCAGAGTGACAGTTGTATGCGTGAGCAGATGTGGGTATTGCATACGATTACTGACATACCACCATAATGCCTTGTGGTACATCTCGGAATGTGTCGCAGTAATGTGTACGTAGCTAGTTATGGAGTATGTGATGAGGGATCCTGTGGCCCTACTGACACTGCCCAGTGAGTTACCCCACCCATGGGTATGTACACCACTGTGCAGCAGCCCCCACCTGTTGTTGTAAAGTATGTCCATGGGACCACACCCCCAGAGTGTCATCTGTTATCTGGTGTGTACCATCATGGCTCTGTGTGGAATAGCATGAACCATATTGTCGTGGACGTGCTAATGAAGTGCACTGGGGTATGTCTCAGCATTTTCATGTGCATTGTCCACCTGCACGTGTGTCACAACAACAACTACCGCTGTCATACGACATCTGTCGTTGGTGTTGTTGTACTCATCTACTGTGTATGCCGTGAAGTGTGTGGTGTCGGTATGTGGCTAACAAGGGTGAGTAGCATATGTTCGGATTCCACCAATGAGGGGATAACCCCAGGTGTGGAACAGCAGTCACATGTTGGTAGTGCCCATGTCAAGGATTCTGTTGGTCTTGTAGGTGGTGTATGGGTCGAACCAGCCAAGTGGAGGTTATGACTCACGCACAGCGTACGCCTAATGTGTCAGTACATGTGCGGCTATCACAGTTAAGTGTGGATTACTGTCAGTCTCACATCAGTAGCAGCAGTAGTCCCAGAGACAGTTATATGCACGTGGAGCACCTGTGATGCATTGTGCTAAGTAACGAGCCGGGATGTGTGTACAACATAGTGTAATATGGGGAAACCTCAGCTGTGGGTGTGCCAGTCCAGGTACGTGCCTGAGAGGTACGGTCTGTCTATAACCAGTCATTGCAGGTGTGCTCGGCAGAGCCAAGAGGCAGGTCCCAGTCACTGCAGAGATATTGAAGTGGTGCAGTATCAGGTGTACCTTGCCTGCGTGCATCACAGAGGATGATGTCAAGCATTGTGTGACATGACCACATGCTTCGCTAGCCAGTTCCCATTCTGGTGGTGATTGTTATTGGACACTGTGCAAGGCAGGCAGTATAAAAGCAGCAAGAGTCCAACATGTGATCCATACTCCCAGGGCTGACAGGTGCAGGTCAACTGTACCACAGCATCATGTTGTTTGACCAGGTCTGTCAAAGTGGATGTATACTAGACGCCTGTGGAATGACAGCAGAAGCATGGACAACTGTTGGGAGTGACACAGTCGTTCGTAGTACAGTGGTAACAGGTCCGGATGACCGCAAAATGCTTCCCAGGGCTTGGACCACACCATCAGGGCTACAACACTGGTGGGCTATCGCATGTCCCTGCACACATAGTCTGTGCCCTGAGATACAACTTCAGTCACACAAACATGGAAGATGAGTCACATCGTACCTGCTGAGTTGTGGCATGTGTGCATAGGTTATGTTGCAGAACCAGTTACTTGACAGCAGGATGTAAGTGACTATCACCGTGTGTAGCCTGCTGAGTGGAACAGCAGTGTGACCGCTGACAGTCACCTAAGACAAGTGTGTTTTGTATGTTATGACACCCTATTGGCTGTATGTGATGGGCACACGTGTCTGTGGGCTAAAGGTTGGTGTGGTTGTGTTTGGCAATGTGGGCTGTCATTGGTGCCCACACAGAGTATGGAGGGGTACTGTACAAGGTGTCTCCATATGTGTGGCCTGTGGTGGGGATCATGTGGGACTATGTGATATGTTGGGTGCGTTGACAATGTTGCACATCCCCACAAGACTGTCAGGTGCAGTCAGGGTTGGTGACAGTATAACCCCCAGCGGGGCTGCATATGTGCATCCCCCACAGGATGTACTGTTGTATGTTGGGAGGTGTGCATTGACTGTGTACATGAGAATAGCTCTATTGCCACATGTACAACATAGTCATCATAGTGACAGGCAATAGCACTGTTACGTGCCAGTTGGACATGCCTGTATATAAGTGGTACGTGCCAGGTGGACACGCCGTATAAACCACCATGTCTCACGAGGTATGTGAGTGATATGTGTACGACAGCTGTTGTACTGTTAGCAAGCTGAAAATGTATGGACAGACAGTGTGCCTGTGAGGACTGGTGCAAAATGGGTGCTACACTAAGCAGTAGCTCATAATGTGCCAAGAAGCTCTGAACAAGTGCCGAGCATGCCCATACATTACAGATGGGGTGTTGGATAATATCAACCCACAAGTGTTGACGACAGTCATGATTGGTGGCACCACATCAGAACACTGCCGGTTATGGTCTGCAAGTCCATGAACCATTATCAATGTAGATGTTAGCAGTACAGATGTACATGACAGTATGGATGTTCGGCTACAAATGCCTTTGTATGTCACAGGAGTGTTCTACTACTAAAGGTGTTACAGTGACATGTGCATATCACACGGTGTCAGCTACAGTAAACCAGGGTTAATGTGTTGTACCCCACCCGCATTGTAGCCCATACCACACAGACAAATGTCAGCCATCTGTGTATGTGAGGATGTGAATGGCCATGACCTATGGGCAATAGTTGTCACAGTGTTGTGAACAACATACAGAATGGGTTGTGTGTGTGATGTGTGTGACATATGTGCACATTCTGGTGGATGATATCAGCAATAACACCACTAGGGGAATACCCCCGTACCCATTAAGAAACACCTAGGCTGTGGTCAACATTATAGACACTGTGTTAGGGATGGTGTAGTGTAGTACACCTCTCTGAGCTAGAGACATCTCCCTGGCCCTTTAGGTAGTCATCCGAGGTACCCATGACATGACAGGGTGGTATCCATGAGCATGGAGATCATTGGACAGGCATACACAGCACCCATGTGGCCAATATTGGAATGCACATCACCCTCCAGGGGTAGAGCCCATGCGTGGATGGCCGATACCAGCCTCCACAATACTCACCTCCAGTATGCAGCATGCTATCCACCTTGCATACAGACATATGCCACACTATGCTGTTAGACATTCTACATGTCCATAGCCTGATTTGAAAGACATACGTCATGGACAACCACCATCCTATGACTAGGGTGGCCACATGCTGGACAGATCCCTGTGCCATACCTGTGACATACTCCTGCCATACCATGCACCTCTGTCCACATAGCTGCACATATCATCCCTGTCATACATGGTGTGATGGCCGTATGGTAGATGTAGTATCGACTATCTGGATCAGTAATGTGTCACTGATGCCCCTTGCCGTGGCGTAATGAGTGTCAGATACAGCTAGGAAACCCAGCCTGTACATGCTATAGCCGATAACCTTACCTGCAAATGACGTCTGACTAGCCATTGTCCCATGTCTATCACATATGCAACACAGGCGATCCTTGGCAGGATGTTGAACAGCTGTACAGTACATTGTAGATGTCTATGGCAAAACAGATGCATGTACTGGTTTCCATGCGTACTTGGTGCATTGTCACTGCCCAAGTCCAGTAAGGCTGTGTCTGTGTTGATATGTGACATATACACAGCATCAAGGTCAACAGCATTACCATGGATACATCAGGCATGTGTAGATAGGTAAGAACACTAGTGCAGGCAAACAGACATGCCCACATGGAGACAGACGTCACATGCAGTAGGAACACTAATGAGGTGAAATGCATATATGGGGATGATATCCAATGCATACTGGGTGTTACATGTGTGTGACACATACATGCCAGTCGTGTTAGTGGCATGTTGATTTGCAAAGATAACTGTGCAGATGTACTAGAAATGTATGTGCAGCAGTATCACTGTACATGTCTGTAAATGTGACCTGTCACCTTCATCATGTCTTACAGATAATGCCTTGTACACGCCTACCAGCATACAGCTGACAGGAGGATGATATAGTAATCCCGTACCTCCATGAGAACTACGAGGTGTTATTTAGCCATGTGCCACAGCATGCACAGCAGCGGGACAACCTGTGGCAGGATTTTCGCAGGAGGGTCAACGAAGTCGGGGGCTACAACCGCACCTACTAGCAGGTGCACAGACATTGCACAGACTTGATACGTCATGCAAAGCAGCATGCCACTGCAATCGCAGGGAACAAGGTGGAACAGGTGGTGGGCCACCAACCCAGCCTCCACTCACACACACAGAGGAGCTACTCGCCAGTCTGGGAACACCCTCGGAACAGCCCCCACAAACACTAGCTGCCATCGAGGAGGTGGGTGTCTCCCAACCAATGAGCCTGGAGTTACCTGGTAAGTCAGTACTGAACATATGGCCAGTATATCCCATGTACATGCATGTGTCAGTGTACATCATGTAATGTAACAACATATGCAAGGTATGTGGACACACATGCTTTATGCTACCCTGTGCATGCACCATACCTCTGAACTGTACAGGTATTTGCAGGATGTCCAGATGTCTGCCTCATATTGTCGGTGTGTTCTCCTTAGTATCTGTCCCTTTCTGGCAAATAGCTGAGGAATGGAGTCATTAAATGATGACATACATTTGTGTTTATGACTGCACATTCCGTATAAAACCCATGTGCATGCAAACCTATTAGTCTAGCAAATTTCTAAGTTTGTAAGATCAATATGTCACAGTTGTCCCTATATGTCCCCCATCATAGTAGGCTTTGTCCACATTTATTGTTCTAAGAGGTTGAGAGGTATGGTATGCACACATGTGCTGACTATATGCTATTGTACAGGCGAATGTGTTAACTTGCACTGTGCACCCTGTGGCTGTCATACAGTCATGGATAATGTTCATACTGCTGTGTCACCCTATACAGGTACCTCTGGCATGCCACACAGACAAGAGTCCATTACAGGTGAGACTGTCATCGGTATCAGGCATGTCAAAGCATAGATCTATTCACCATGTGGCCAGTTAATACATGGATATACAGGTTGCATCACCCATCATCCACACAGGCCACCCATGTGCAATATATACAACTGAAATGACACACAGACATGAAACTACAGTATTTGTCATTGCTACATGTGTGTCCAGCTGTGCATACAATGGTGGAGGTGTTCTATAATGGAGGCATATGTACTATACAGTGGAACAAAACGTGTGGTACACAAACCAGTACCGCACAGTGAGCAGTGATATGGGCAGATCACAGGCATCACCATTGTGTTATATGCTCCTGCAATGGTTTCACACATTGTGATGTTCCATCTGACATGTCTGAGACACGTAGCGTTTTGGTTGCAATATTGTCACAATTCCCCATAACCCATACCCCACATACCACACATACACCTGTTGTCTGCATAGCCCTGTGGATGGTGACATATCTGACATCTATGGGTGTATGTCATATGGGACAACACAGACATGTGTGATAGATGGCCATCACATACATGACCAACACATGTGCACACATGGCCATGGGGGATGGCCAGAGACACGTAGCCACACAGAAGATGGGATGTGGATACACCCTGTCCCACTTTGTCCACACATGGTCCAATTACAGCCTTACTAAACTGATTGTGCAGGTGATGTGGTACTCTGCACATCCTAAATGCCTGTGCACAGCTAGTGGAGGTGTCAGTGACGTGTACCTCATAAGATATGTTGAACATGACATCTGTGTCATAGCATGATGGTAGTCACCTTTGCAGATTCCACTGACAGTGACACCAGGCCACGGATACTGTACTTTTCCCCTCCTGCCTTAGGACATCATTGTTAGCTGTGCACCTTGTATGCGTGGTACATCAATGTCATGTGTGAAATGGTGACGTGACAGGTCCGCTATGTGTGGACATGGTTGCCAGGCAGCTAACACTCTCTAGTCATCATGCAGGGGTGTCATCTGTATGTCCTCCAGTGACCTGTCACATGACACAGCATGGTTTAGTGTGTATACACCTCAGCATCGTAGGTCACAATCCACAGGTATGTTATGGGTATGCATACAGTTCTGGATATAAAATGCGTACATAACATGCACTGTTTAGCAATATAGATGCCTCATGATGCCATGCAATGGCACAGTGCCTGTACATCACACTGTACAGCAATGTAGATGGCTCACACTCCCCTACCATGCCCATGCACATTTGCTCAACATGCATTCTATCTGTAGGGCATATGGACAACACCGCAATGTGATACCCAGTACGACGCTGTACATGTGTCAGGACACCATTGTGTCAGGCATGCATGCATGTTAATGCACACATCAGCAGATTACATGTCAAGGTCATGTCAGCCATGTGTACTGTTATCCTGTTCTGGTCCACATGGTGTATCACGGGGATGCATGCATACTACCATGATTGTGTGAATTGCATGGATAATGATATGACACCTGCCTGCTGTAGTGTGCATTCCAGGGGATAGGCTTACAAACACTATTGATGTCTGAGCTGCATGCTGTCAGCTGTATCACAAGCATGCTGCATGCCATGTATCATATCACATGCATGGTGTGTCAGTGTGTGTGTGTCAGTGTGTGTGTGCCAGTGTGTGTGTGTATCAGTGTGTGTGTGTGTGTGTGTGTGTGTGTGTGTGTGTGTGTGTGTGTGTGTGTGTGTGTGTCAGTGTGTGTGTGTCAATTGTAATTTAGAGTCTTTCTTTGCATTCACAGGTGATGTAGGTTAGGTTGTAGGTTGCGTTACCCTCCTGTGGTCCATCTGATAGTGTCCCCACAGATGCTAGCAGTGATGAACATATGCACAAAGTACAGGCAGGGTTGTTAGGGGCTGAATGTGTGCCAACGGTTGTCATCCCAGCTATGTCCCCCTCTGCCCCACACACAGTTCAGCTGCCAACACATACCACATCTACAGTGGCCATAGAGGAAGGACAGTCAGCATCTGTTAGCGTTGAACAGGAACGTGTGGTGGCTACAGAAGGTGTGTCTCCACACCATGGTGGCAGTATACTGACTGCAGATGTGCCACACAGGCATGTGGCTGGTGCTGCTCGTAGGAGGACCTCTGGCAGACATACACCTGCAGGACATAGCACAGCAGCTGGGATCACCAGACGCATGTTCCAGACTGTAATGGTGGCACAGGCACGTGCCAAACAGCAGAACAGAGAAGGGCAGGGGCTGCAGAGGGCTGCTATCAGTACCCTAAACATCCAGGCATTGGCAGGTGCTCAACAGCAGCTTGCTGATGTTCTGGACAGGCAATTGGGTGACATGGTCAGAATCCTCGACCGTGGCATGGCAATCTGCGAGCGTGAGCTGTCTGTGCTTGAACATTTGGTAGGGGTGAGCTGTCTGTGCTGGAACATCTGGTAGGGGTGAGGCATAGGCCACATGGACGTAGGCCAGCTACACCACCTAGTGCAGGTCAACGTGAGTGTGCCACCTCACATGGCTGCTCCCATAGTGCCGGTAGCAGTAGCAGTGCAGCTGGTGCTGCACTGTCCACACCAGGTCACAGCCGGCCACATGGACATGGCCCTGGATGTTCCCGGCAGGGACATGGTTCCACTGGCCATGTGTCATCGGACAGTAGCCATTCTCTACCTCTGCCTGGTAGTGCCTGTGCAACCTCTGGCAGGCACAGGACATGTGGCTGTGGCCGGTCACAGTGAACTGTACAATCTGGTCTGTACAATCTGGAGCTGTCCATAATACCCATTTGTAGGCCTCACAAATGACAGAACTGTGTGCACACATACACGCACACATCAAACACAACTGCAGGGCTCCACAACACCCACATGCATACGGAACAGACATGTCCATTCAAATCACCAGCCCTTACCCACACACATGATGTCATCCATTGGTGCAGCCTATGCCCCTGGCAAACAGTATCACCCTCTGCATATGATGAAGCCTGTGCCACATCCCTGTCATCCACACCATTGGTGCAGGGATATGCTCAAATGGTCTGATGCACAGGGTGAACAGAATAGTGAGAGGTGTATCTAACATTACTTGTCTATGCATATAGCGGGATGTGTATGTTGCATTGGTCGTGTGTGAATACTGAGAGATGTGTATGTGACATCAGTGGCGTACTGTTGACATGCACCAGTCATACCATGTAGTCCAGGTGCAGCATGCATTGTGATATGTTCACAGTATGTGTCTTGGTTACAACAGTAACAGCATGTTGGTAATGATGCCCTGGTTCCCTCCTATTGTGTACTGGCATGTGCCTACAGGTAGCAGTGTTTGCATTCCCCCATGTGTAACTGTGGAGTACTCACAGGCACGTATGGCAAAATCAGCATGCTAAACATACCCTCAACCTGACTGTTGGAAAGTTGAACATGACACAGATGTCCGAACATGACACAGATGTCCACACATATACTGCACCTGAAGCATGTGGTCAGTTGAACAGGCTACAGCGGACAGAGATGTGACATACATACCGGGAAACATTACAGGTATGTTGACATGGTGCAGGGGTTGTACACAGTGGTCTGGCCAATGATGACGTTAGAGGCCACCTGATAGCATGAGACCACACTGTGTAGCAGTAATACCCTGTCACAGTACAGGAACATGGCCACATTCACAGGGTCTACAGCACTATAACGCACACCCCATAGTGTTGAGGTGTGGACCCTTGCCTATGTGGTCATCACCCTCGCAGTACTTTGCACCCACACGATGTGGCACAGAGAAGGAACATGCACAGGTAGCCAGTACGACTGGGACTGATGGCATCAACAGGGTAGTAGACTGCATCACCATGAGGGGTTAGTCACTATGAGGGGTAAGTGATCCTGCTTCCACTGTATGTTAGCATACACCCTCACACCAAGCACCAGACAGCCATACATACATACATACACACACTCACTGTGGTGACCAGATATGTGTGTACGGATAGCCGATGTGTGTGATGCACCACACCTGCCGACACCATGCTTTCCACACTGCAGTATGTACAGATCTCTACAATGGTGTACAGGGATGTGTAACAACTGGGACATAGTCCCCACCATATGTGGCATGTGTGGTCACACAAGCGGACACACATGGCAGTGCTGGGAATGAGACACCTGTGATATGATGAGCCATTTGATAGACATGCAGAGGTAATGTCCGCAGTATGTGTACCAACGCTATGTCTGGCAATTGTGTGGCTATATGCACACGGGAGGATGTCAGTGTTACAGGTGTCACCTGACATATAGTTGGTAACACCTGACCGCTGTGTATGCGTTATGTCATCACCGTCAATTAACAGTGACATAGCGTACTGTTTGCCCATGGCATGGTAGGATGGCGTGTGACACACCTGTGAGCCATCCCTGGCACACATATATCTACACAGGTGGATAACCACTTTATGTACACACATCCCTCCATACGTGATGTACAACCAACCGTACTGTCTGTATGTCACCATATACAGGTGTCAATGATGGGGCTGCATTGCGACTGCATGTTGTAGTTAGGCACAGCTGTGTTACGGACATCGGCCACTGCACATGCATGGTTGCTGCATGCACAGTACAGATTGTACATGTGCGTTGTTCCTACATGTGTCTCTTCTAGCCATGTTTGTATGCATTGCTATTGGTGGACATGTGTGTTGCCATACATAACACATGGACTGTGGTATGATATCACGGGGGTCATGGGCGACTACTACAGGTGAATGTGTCCTCCGTCAACATTGCTACCTCCTGTACTGTGAGCTTACAACAGACATGGACCCACCTTCCATTTGCATGAGTATGGTTGCTTAGGCCACTGTTCTGCACGGGGGACAGCAAAGGCTAAGCTATGCACATATGTGTTGTGTGTGTGGTCTATGCACACATCCACTACAATCACATGTATGACATATCCAAACATGTGTGTTTGTTGGTGTACAGCAACACTCATCTGTCACAGCTGTGTAAGACCCGGGGCCCCTGGTATGTCTTGAGATGTCCTGGTCATGTATAGTGGTATAATTGCAATGCATAACACCTGTTGGAACCCTGTCAGTACATGTGTACTCTGCACAGTTGCTGTAGACTTCTGTACAGTCCACTGGTCATGTGTCACACAGTGTTGTGGTAATGTATGGCTCTGTATTGCTGCAGCAATGACATGGTGATGTCTCGAGGGCTACAGTGTAGACTGCGGTGTGTACATCTGTGATCTGCATGTGTGAC
Organism: Protopterus annectens; assembly: GCF_019279795.1. Taxonomy (NCBI): domain Eukaryota; kingdom Metazoa; phylum Chordata; order Ceratodontiformes; family Protopteridae; genus Protopterus; species Protopterus annectens. Next base: position 347,107,386 of record NC_056731.1, read on the forward strand.
AGCTGTGATGGCAGCTGAGTGTGTACTGGTCACTGCATATGTGTGACCGCCCTATGCGTGGGGACAGTTATACCTTACTGTGCCCTTCCGTGTTTAGACTCTGTCTGCATGCAGGATGGCCTGCCCTGTGCATAGGGGCAGTTATACCTTACTGTGCCCTTCCATGTTTAGACTCCATCTGCATGCAAGATGGCCCTTTGCAACTGCTAAGTGTGTGAGCATGCCCAGTACGCCGTTGTGTAGATCGACACAGAGTACAGTCCGAACGGACGTGTATTACTAAGCCTGTGGCCATGGCCAGTGACACCTTGCGTTGGTGATGTCCCTCTGTGCATGAGCATGGCCGTTGACATCCTGTATAGCCATGGTGGTCATCCAGGCAACAGATGTCCATTTTCAATGTCACGATGGATGCCTGCCGAGTACACACTGGTCAACTATCTTGAAGGGTGTATTGTCTGTGGTGCGTCCCGTGTCTATGTCTTGTTGTTGTGGTGCTCCGTAAATCTTACGTTGCCCCGATCACACCACTGCCGTGTGTTTGTCTACCTCTACTGTGGGACAGTAATATGTCTGTATGCTTTCAGACTGATCACTCTCTATACAATCTCTGTCGGCATCCTTGTCAGTGCAGATGATGACACGTGCCTAGAAATATGCCTCTGGGACTGCTGTGTTTAGTAATCTCGGTAGCACATTCTGTAAATGCGTCATGCTGTAGTGTGATAGACTAGTTAGGTGTATGCTCAACTCCCAGCCCTGCCAAGTGTGTGTGTGTGTGTGTGTGTGTGTGTGTGTGTGTGTGTGTGTGTGTGTGTGTGTGTGTGTGTGTTTGCGCGCATGTTCCCGTCTGCCTGGGGACTCAGTCTTGCTTTTAGATGCCTCACACCACAGATATTTCCTACTGACGTCTTAGCCTTTACGGATGATGACATGTGCCTAGATGTATGCCTCTGGGACTGCTGTGTTTAGTAATCTCAGTAGCGCGTTTTGTAAATGTGTCATGCTGTAGTGTGATAGGGTAGTTAGGTGTATGTTCAACTCCCAGCCCTGCAAGTGTGTGCCTGTGTGTGTGTGTGTTTGCGTGCATGCTCCCGTCCATCTGGGGACTCAGTATTGCTTTTAGATGCCTCACACCACAGATATTTCCTACCGATGTCTTAGCCTTTATGGATGATGACACACGCCTAGATGTATGCCTCTGGGACTGCTGTGTTTAGTAATCTCAGTAGCGCATTCTCTAAATGTGTCATGCTGTAGTGTGATAGGGTAGTTAGGTGTATGTTCGACTACCAGCCCTGCCAAGTGTGTGTGTGTGTGTTTGCGTGCATGCTCCCGTCCGCCTGGGGACTCAGTCTTGCCTTTAGACGCCTCACACCACAGATATTTCCTACCAATGTCTTTGCCTTTGCGGATGATGACACGCGCCTAGATGTATGCCTCTGGGACTGCTGTGTTTAGTAATCTCAGTAGCGCATTCTGTAAATGCGTCATGTTGTAGTGTGATAGGGTAGTTAGGTGTATGTTCAACTCGCAGCCCTGCCAAGTGTGTGCCTGTGTGTGTGTGTGTGTGTGTGTGTGTGTGTGTGTGTGTGTGTGTGTGTGTTTGCGTGCATGCTCCCATCCGCCTGGGGACTGAGTCTTGCTTTTAGATGCCTCACACCACAGATATTTCCTACCAATGTCTTAGCCTTTACGGATGATGACACGTGCCTAGATGTATGCCTCTGGGACTGCTGTGTTTAGTAATCTCAGTAGCGCATTCTGTAAATGTGTCATGCTGTAGTGTGATAGGGTAGTTAGGTGTATGTTCGACTCCCAGCCCTGCCAAGTGTATGTGTGTGTGTGTGTGTGTGTTTGCATGCATGCTCCCATCCATCTGGGGACTCAGTCTTGCTTTTAGATGCCTCACACCACAGATATTTCCTACCGATGTCTTAGCCTTTATGGATGATGACACACGCCTAGATGTATGCCTCTGGGACTGCTGTGTTTAGTAATCTCAGTAGCGCATTCTCTAAATGTGTCATGCTGTAGTGTGATAGGGTAGTTAGGTGTATGTTCGACTACCAGCCCTGCCAAGTGTGTGTGTGTGTGTGTTTGCGTGCATGCTCCCGTCCGCCTGGGGACTCAGTCTTGCCTTTAGACGCCTCACACCACAGATATTTCCTACCAATGTCTTTGCCTTTGCGGATGATGACACGCGCCTAGATGTATGCCTCTGGGACTGCTGTGTTTAGTAATCTCAGTAGCGCATTCTGTAAATGCGTCATGTTGTAGTGTGATAGGGTAGTTAGGTGCATGTTCAACTCGCAGCCCTGCCAAGTGTGTGTGTGTGTGTGTGTGTGTGTGTGTGTGTGTGTGTGTGTGTGTGTGTGTGTTTGCGTGCATGCTCCCATCCGCCTGGGGACTGAGTCTTGCTTTTAGATGCCTCACACCACAGATATTTCCTACCAATGTCTTAGCCTTTACGGATGATGACACGTGCCTAGATGTATGCCTCTGGGACTGCTGTGTTTAGTAATCTCAGTAGCGCATTCTGTAAATGTGTCATGCTGTAGTGTGATAGGGTAGTTAGGTGTATGTTCGACTCCCAGCCCTGCCAAGTGTGTGTGTGTGTGTGTGTGTGTGTGTGTGTGTGTGTGTGTGTGTGTGTGTGTGTGTGTGTGTGTGTGTGTGTGTGTTTGCGCGCATGCTCCCATCTGCCGGGGGACTCAGTCTTGCTTTTAGATGCCTCACACTACAGATATTTCCTACCGATGCCTTTGCCTTTGTGGATGATGATGCACGCCTAGATGTATGCCTCTGGACTGCTGTGTTTAGTAATCTCGGTAGCGCGTTCTGTAAATGCGTCATGCTGTAGTGTGATAGGGTAGTTAGGTGTATGTTCAACTCCCAGCCCTGCCACGTGTGTGTTTCCAGCTGCATGACAACAGTACATTGCTTTTACAGTATTCTCTCTCCATAACATCCATGTGGCATCTTTTCCTTTGATGCTGCTGTCTGCAGGCTAGACGTATGTCTGTGTGAATCCTGTGATCTACTAATCATGGTAGCGCGTTCTGTAACTGCGTAATGCTGTCGTGTGGTACAGTGGTTACATTTGTGTTCTGCTCCCAACCCTGCCACGTGTGTTTTGTGTGTGTGTGTGTGTGTGTGTGTGTGTGTGTGTGTGTGTGTGTGTGTGTGTGTGTGTGTGTATGTATCTATCTACATATATATATATATATATATATATATATATATATATATATATAACATATATTGCATATAGATATGTATGTTGGGATTATCACTCTTGAATGTGCTGCATTATCTGTACGTGATCACCTTGGATGTATGTACATCTGCTATGGCTCTGTGATAGTACACATACTGTGTGCTGTAGTGATTGTGGGTTATACTTGTGTAGTGACCAGTTATTGTGTTGCTGGATATTACATGGGCATTGGAAACAATGTTAGTACAGCAACTTTGAATGGTCGTATGCGCATCTCAGCAACAGTCAGCAGTGGTTATTACATTGGAGGGTAAGTATGGCTCATATCCACATGTAGTAACTGACAATTCTATGCAACTCAGGTTAACATTACAGACTCACATTTATCCACAGGTTGTGGTACAGATCCCAGGACTGTATGTGTATACATTGACAGAAGCATGACTGGGTTGTGTTGGATGCATGGAGGGGTGTCCATGGCCAGTAATGGCAATCTCTACAGCCTGGCTGGTACGGTCTGTGACTGTCCCACAACCTCCTGTATATGGCTGACACATGCTTTACCTGTGTATATGCAGAAACACACACTTACCTCAAACAGCTAGGGCTATCACATACACAAACCCATTGCATCACCATTGGGCCATGCAATAACCATTGTCCCTCACACACACACACCTACATGTACATTGGATGGCTCAATGACAGCTCTGGAAATGTAACACCACACCCTGTGCATATGATGTCACCTGTGCCACCACCTGTAATGTGTAACATTGATGCAGGATCAGACTAACCTGGTGCTGATGCACACTGTGGCTTTATTCCACTGTATTGATGTTAGCATGCTGTTAACACACAGTGTGTTACTTCCAGGTGTATATCAGCAGGCATGATGCATTGCAGCTATGACCATCAATGTAGCATAGTTTACAGCACTGTTAATTCTGATGATGTATTCTCCATCCATGTGCCATTTCACTGATGTGTGTAGTATTGGCAGCATGTGTGTCTGAGTGTGCAGTACATGTGTGATGTGTGTAGTACACATGTATACATGCTTACAAATGCATACACTGGCATACACGACATTACACAGGCTTCACCATTCATACACTAGCTTACTCGTTCTTCCACATGCGCACATGGGCTAACACGTGCGCACACATGCTTACTTGGACTTACTGGCACGCACGGGCGCAGACACACTGTGGGCAGGTTTGCAGGTCACATCGGTGGTATCCATGATGTACACCGTCAGTCTCCTGATGTTCCCTAGGATAGCTCATAACACGTCTTCCACTTAGTACTGACAACAAACATGTGACACTGCTCCTGTGAGATTACAGTGTTTTATACATACACACTCATGTTGTCACCTGTCTTCTCTTCTAATAGTCCCCTTATCCTACACTACACTGTAGAGGCTTGACCCATATGGCATGACATGTTGTGATTCACTATCCTCAGCCTCACTTGCATCAGATTGCCTACAAATGCTTTGTTACATCTCAGACAGAGCGCTTCCACGCATAACAACCAGTACGCAGTAGCCATGTTGTCTCCAGCTTGCCATTCATCTGCATGGCGTATTAACATCTAACTAAACCTACATTTTGTATGTATATTATACATATTTGACTTGTTTTGAAGTGCAGTGCATTCTCGTGGCGCTGCTCTACGCTTCCACACCGAAGATCAGGGGAGGACAACTACTGTTTTATTGATATCCAATGGACAAAGCTGCTACTGGCCTTGGACTTGGACATTGGCATGCTTCTTTGACTGCATTCATACTGTATTTGCAGCTGTCATTGCTCCATTTAGCAACATGCCGAAAGTTAGTCGCCTAACATCCGGGTACATTTCTGCACATAACTCTGCACTTGCACGGGCAGCTTACTGTTTCATGCATCATATATTTACATCATTTGCATAGCTTTCACATACAAATGTGGTATGTTTCAAATCCCAACATTGTCCGTGCAATGTTCGTGTTACGGGCGGTCTTGCATGCCCCTGCAGGTGTTTGCTGAATAGCCTGGCAGTCATCTTTCCTTGCTGTACTCTCACTCAATCCATACATGCCGGAGACTTCATGTATCATGTCCAAGGCTTTGTTGTGTGCTATGTCTATTTGTGGTGTATGCATGGCTGTGGGTATATCCCACTGTCATCATTGGTAAAGGTGACAGCCCTATAGGTACTTCATGTAGACTGCTGTGTCATTTGACATGTCAGCACATACCTGTGGCCAATACTGAACTTCCTACTGCAGCGCTTTTCATACATTCTGAGTTATCTTGCAGTCTATAATGCTGTTCCCTCAGACATGTATCTATTTCTGATCATACCTCTCAACCTCCTAGAGCAAAACATCTGTACAAAGCCAAACATGATGGGGGGACAAATAGGGGCAGATTTTAAATATTGCTTTTACAAACATAGATAGTTGACAGTATAATATGTTTTGCATTAGTATGACTTTTCTGAAGGATTTGGGGTCTTAAACTCAAATGTTTGTCATTATTTAATGACTTCAGTTCTGATGTATTTGCCAGACAGGTACAGATTGTAAGAGGAACACACCAAACATATGAGGCAAACATCTGCACATTCTGTGAGACTCTGTACAGTTGCAAGGTATGTTTCTGATATAGGATATCAATTTTCTTACACCAATACATACAATATATGGTGCCATCACAGGCCAGATGCCATTACATTCCTATTGCAGTACACACCCACCCAGAAGGTTGTATTCCTCACACAGGCCAACAGGTCCTTATCCACACTAATTATTCTATCATGTACCTTATATGTATTCCGGTATTTGCGCTTTCTGTCAGTGGCAGAGCTCACGTACAAGTATGGGGGACTGGACACTGTATCGGTGACACTGCAAGACACCCTGAGGGACACATGTCTTTAGTGTCTATTAACCTTCCACATTGACTTTTACAGGGCATACGTTGTCATTCACATTTGTCGAAATACATGCTTTTGACTTGTACATGTTTTGTCATTTGTCCTGACATCTTTCTTCTCACCTGTCCACCTAGTATCCCTAGTTCTGTACATTTATTTAGGACGGGTTACCTTCATACCTCTCACCTGTACACATTATGGGTAAATGCCCCAAGGATTGACCTATGATTCTGTTACATTTGTCATAATAATGTGCCTTTCTGGTAGATTGCTGGCAAGGCATGACGGACTGTGCGGTTAGGTAATCATGACTGACATTTCTATTTCATGATTACTAACTCTCATAACATTCGTCTTCCTGACTACACCATTATTCTATCAACATTCTGACTTTGTCTGGGGTATATTTAATATAGTCTCTATTTGTATTTCATGTACTATGCCTTAGTCCAGCAGTCTTATTCTAAAAGTTTGGCAGGTATGGCTACCATCTTGGTCGTACGCATGTCCATCTATGATAATCACCTACATGACACTGATATAGGTCCCTACGTCTTCCCCCAATGGTTTACACAATATCCAGTAGATGGGTTGCACCTTTTTGGAGAATATAGGCGTGTGCTATACCCACATAGGCATATTGATCACTCCTATGGGGCGTACCTAATAGAACTGTGCCAACCAACACCTATGCCCATTTCTGCATACCCATGATTCCCATACCTGACACTCCTCCACAGTACCCATTAGACATGTTTAATGTGAGCGATAATAAAGTGTGAAGACACTTCTGAGCACTCCCCACTCTCTGGATATCAGATTGTACGTCATACATTCTATCGACCCATGTGTTATTACCCTTGCACCTTCTACTGTTGCATGTACAGCTATATCATAGTTGCAGCTGTGACATCTTTTGCATCAATGATGGTTCGCACTTCATGCGGGATCAATTTCTGGGGTCCTGCAAAGGACACCTATATTCATGTTTAACGTGTAGAACTTGCAGGCCCTGTCACACTGGTACTTTCCGGGCAATGGTTTGGAAAGCAGCAGTGTATTCACCTTTCATGCATGTCTGTCTGTCTATCCATAATAGCTATACCGTGACCTATTTATGTACATGTGTTATATATACAGGGACATATGTTTGTTGTGTATATATCTATTCATGTATCGTGTGTGTATAGATATATATATGTACATATATACATATGTCTGTACATTCCTCATTTCATAATTTGCTTTGGTTTAAGTCTGTGGATATATGTGTGTGTATATATATATATATATATATATATATATATATATATATATATATATATATATATATATATATATATATCCATATCATACCTTTCAACTGTACAGATTTTTGCTGCATGTACAGCTGTTTGCCTCTTATCTTTGGTCCATTTTTCATAAGCTTGTGTCTATCTGGCAATTTAGTGGCATATCATTAAAGACTGATGTTGGTAAATAATGACAAACATTTCAGGTTACGACTTCATACCCTTTAGAGAATCCATGCTAGTGACACACCTGTTATTCTATCCACTTTCTATGTTTGTTAGGGCAATATCTGGGGATTGTCCCTATTTGTACCAGTTGTTTTCATGGCTTTGTCTAGTTTCATACTTTATGGGGTTAATAGGTATGAGCCATGTACATAGAACATGGAGAAAACAACATTCATTTGCTATGCTGTGAGCGGATTACACACGCGCAGGCACACTTGCATATCCTTATTGTGGGTTACATATGTTTCATAGATATTTGTGCTTACGTGGACTTTCATAATTCTGACTGTAACAGTTACATATCTGTATTCCGGTTTACGGACTGCTGCGAAACACACGTTCACCTTTACATATTTAAATGTGTGTACAGCATGAACGCATTCATTACACTTTACATTTATATGTGCAGTGGTCGTAGATCAACCAGGACTGCATTCACGTTGGCCGGATGCTGGAACCACTATTGGTGTTCTCCCTCATTGATATGCATACCCATAGTACTTAGCTACATCAATATATGCCTCACTGCTTCACCTACAACACAGGCATCCATTCTCCTGCTGGGAAAAATGCGGTACTGCATATTACACATTCCCTATTGTCTACTGCTGTGGACCCCAGCTGCATTGTTAATCACTCCAAGGATATGCAGAACACCAAGGCATATAGTCCTGGCACATACAGGTCTTTGATTGTCAGGGTGTTCATGTACTGGTCTGGGTTTAGGCTTGTCTGCCTGGTGAACGGAACTTCCCTGGCAGAGTTCAAATGTCAGACGAAGCATATGGACAGGGAGTTTCTCCCTATTATGAAGTTTTACCTGTGTTTATAGACACAGGTGTTTGGGCACCTGTCAGCAGCTTATTCTGTTGGCAATACATATTATGGGTGGGGTTGTTACAGTCCATACTCCACATTAAGGGGTGTTCCCATTCACATTTAAATATTACCTGTATACAGTCATACGGGGATTATTATTTTGGACATGAAGTGACTATAGGTATGCAGTTGTACATTACACAAATGTGAAGGGTTGTTACTGTAAATATGTACGGACCATACCTTTCAACCTCTTAGAGCACCAAATCTGTGCAAAACCTACACGGGGGAGACAAATAAGCACACATTTTAACGATTGCTCTTACAAGCTTAGAACGTTGATAGAATACTAGGTTTTGCATTAGCATAACTTTTCTGAAGGATGTGGAGTCTTAAACTCAAGATATTTCTCATTATTTAGTGACGTCAATCCTCAGCTATTTACCAGACTGATGCAGATTGTCGGAGGCACACAACAACAATATGAGGCAAACCTCTGGTCATTCTTAGGGTTGCCACCTTTTCAAATGCCCAAAGTGGGACATATTCTGTAGAAATGTCAGATTTTCCAGGACAAAATATACCTACAGCTGTGCATAGTACAGAACTTTACCTTTTTTGCACAAATAAAAGCTTATTCTAGTAACATTTGAATTGCTTATGCTACTTCACATAACATATAGAAGTTTCATATATAAAATAACTGTTTTTATGTAACTATTAAAGAAACTTAGGAAATAATTTTGTCCTAAAATCTCAGGACATTTGCTATGTCTTGATTTTTTTCACAGGACACAACTGCCTAAAGAGGGACTGTTACTCGCAAAGTGGGACAGGTGGTAACCCTATTCATTCTGTGAATATCTGGACAGTTGAGTGGTATGGTACGGACCTCTGTAATACGCTGTTGTGTTCTGGCACAGCAGTAGCTGAACATTAAAGACTGCAGTCTGAACGTGCTGACAGACAGTTGGGTTTCAGACTTCATACTCCGGACATTAATGCCAATGTGCAAACTGTTATTCTATCATATTTCTATGTTTCTAAGAGCTATCTTTACAAATTGTCCCTGTTTTTGGACCTTTGTCTCACTTGTATTCACGGCTCTGTCCAGATATCTTGCTCACACAGGTTGACAGGTATGGTCGGTCACGCCTGCACACAGTCAGTGTCCCTCACACTTGATCAGGGTTGACCTGTTTATGTCAGTGTTTTCCTCACCCTCATGCCATTTGCCACTATGCAAATGTGTGCATTATATTCTCCCTCCTATTCATGTCGGGACACATGCATCACGGGAAAGTGTTTTATCCTGGGTAGTAGGTTATGCATGCCCACTTAGGGCTGGACAGTGTCATGGACCTCCACTGCACGTTCTGACTTGTGTCCAGATATCTACAGGATTGGACATCATGTCGTCATACCCATTCTACTATTTACACAGGTTGGTTATCCCATGAGGGATATCCCAAAAATTGGACAAGACCAAAACAAGTCAGATACCAAAGATATTTGTGGCTTTACGAAAATGTGCAGGGGGTTTTACATGCAGGGGATACATGGTTTGCAATCCTGACACTGCCTAGGGTGACAATACCTACTACATATGTGTAGGGGTCACTGTGTGTAGCTATGTCTGCAACAAACAATTGGACCAAGTACGGCTGGATTTGGTGGACGTTCTGGTATGGAGGCAGGTTGTGTGGTGTGGAGGGTATGCTGGGTAGGCCATTATGCATCCAGGTGTGTTGTGTTTGTTATGGCCAGTTCCATCAGGACCCATCTGTGGGTATGTGATGGTGACATATCTATACATTTGTCTCGCACATTTCCATATTCATATGTTTGTGGGATCGTGTTCTACACTATGGCCTGTCTGCTTGTCTTGCAGCTGTTTCTACATGTGATTGTGTTTCTTTCCACTTCACCCGCTGCCCCCTTGTACACCTTCGATTCACCTTTTCTGCATACGACACAGTATCGCCTTTGAGGATTTTACCATTAACCACCCACCCCTCACACGCAAATTCATCACACCCCATAGAGCACTACTTTGGTTGTTGGCCCATGACACGGCTAGAGTAACACACTGACTACCCTACATGTGTCGGGTACCTTTATGGTTGTGTGGACTACCCTGCCATGTTTGCTTTCCACATGCTATACCTCACGCACATAGGTACATGCCCGTACTTCACTTTCATTACTTGGTTGGTATATCCAGGTACTACCAGTTTGACTGTGTCACATACACATTCAGATTATACTGCTGATGTCTGGATTTTGCCAGCCTGTTGTACTCATTGGTAGGATGGCACCTTTTTCTATGTCTAAGCTATTCCTTACACATGTCTGACTGTTGTGGACAATGCCTCCCCACAGTCGACGGTTGTGTTTCCACCTTTTCAATTGGCCGCAGTGTGACATTTGCGGTGAACATAGCATATTTTACAGGCCGACACATACCCACGGTCAGTTTGGCAGATAGAACTTACAATTCTTGCCTATATCTAAGCTTATTCTTGTAGCATTTTGCTGTCTTATTCTGTTTCTTATGACATTTATGTAATATACGTTCAGTGAAAAATGTTTAATGCAACTATTACATGACATCTACGGAATAATTATGTCCTATATTCTCTGGACATTTGCCATTTTTACAAGTTTGTGTCAGGACACATCTACCCACAGAGGGACTGTCACTCGCAAAGTGGGACAGGTGGTAATCTTAGTCGACAGTACGGATCATACTGTTCCTTTCGGCCTACATGTGTCCTTATTGTTATAGCTGTTTATAGGCTCCTTCTGTTTCGTTTACATGCGTATGCTATTTCCTATCACATTTGGTATGTGAAATATGGACATACCTTTTGTATGCGACTATTACATGCCTTGTGGGATATGATTCGGACATACGGTTACTACATATATCTACATTTCTCCTCATGTATTTTGTTATGGACACATCTGCACAGCTATGTTCCCTCCCTCACATTATGGGTCAGCTGGTGACCCTCTCCATTGGGCAGGACGTATCTACTGGCAGCACGCTAACATATGATACATTTTACTTCCACATGGTATAGCTAGCAACACTACGTTGGACTACGGGCACATGGTTTTCATGTCATTTGTTCAAGGGTAGGGACCCGTTATTCCCTACTGTGCATTTGTGTTTGCGTCTTCATTTTCTGTTTGCAGTGACTATCTTGCATGCTTTGCATACGTTTCAGTATCCACGGACAGGTGCGATTACTATTGCAGGCGGAATATAATATTCAGCAGTTTAGGTTGCTCATTGACAGCCAACATTGACACGCCTCCATGCGCAACTGCGTTACCGGCCCATGCACTCACACGTTTCCTATGCACGTGGCTGTGGCGGCTGCGTGCCTTCATTAATATGCATATGGTGCGACTACTCCATATATACGCCGCACAGCCAATGCAAGCCTTATGCCGGCCTTGTGCCGAGCTTCATGAATCCCAGGGATTGTTTATAATAAAGCCACCACTGCACTTCTCAGTAGGTGTCATGGAATCTTCTACATTAACCTCAGCTATCACCAACTTAAGCTGGTGGGAGCTTGGTTTAATGCCTCATCCAAAGGACAACACACTCAGGTTTGCAGCACCCCTCTTATGTTGCATTGCTAGCAAGTAATGTGCCTGGTGCAGGAATAGAACACGCAGCCTTCTGCATTAAAGGTGAGTATGCTACCTGCAGCACCATTGACACTTGTCAATGCAACTTGTTGCTGGGGTGGACCCAAATTTTTCTGTACCATCAAATCAGAAATTGATGACCACCTGTCCTCCAACAATGTGCCTAAAATGTCTGCAATGCATTCCTCCTCTAACTGATCACAACTTCAAACTCCCTGCAAATACTGCACTTCACTGTCTTGCTCCTGCTGATATTACATGCCTTTGTGGATGACTGGGCTAGGGTCACTCGTCTTTACTTCTGACACATTCTGGTCCACTGTGTACCTCAGGCTCTTGGATGAACTGCTGCCCTCTTTCACATTAACTGGTGTTTCCAGTATTTTTCTACTAATCTCTTAGACAAAGTAGCTGCAATGACCTTAAAAAATGTAACTAGTTAAAACATAGATCCTCCTTAAACGGGATTAGTTACCCCAGATGACAAATCAAAATATGCCCATTATAGCCTGTGCTTAATATCTACCTGTGTGTTCATATCTTAATTCCTCATCTTTCTCTTTTCTTTTTTCTTTCAGCTGAACTCTTTATGGCAATGATGCAACAGCAAACCTGCATAAAGCTGTTTTACTGCCCCCTTTCCTGCAAAAAAAAAAAAAAGTCACGATCTGCCATACTACTAAACTGTGGTCTTTCATCCCATACTAAGTACACTGGCCAACATGACATGTGCTCCATCTTTTAGCATGCACCACTGAGACTAACCTCTAAAGTTCCTGCATTCTTAGTTCTTGTTTTTTTTAAACTACAGTTTTCAATAATCACCATGACTTAACTATGCTGAAAAAGTTTGACCCCTAATTGAAGCCATCTATCATGTAGGTTAACAGCAAAGCATACCTAAAATTTTCTTGGCCATAGACAGATGATTTTCTCTTATTACTAATTTCATATTATCTTTATTTTTTATATATATATATATATATATATATATATATATATATATATATATATATAAAAGCAAACGACTCATAATCCCGAAACCCAAAAGCACGAAACACACAATCACAAACATACATATACCATACACCACACAACAAACACACCATTCTACTCCTACCACACAAACTATAAAACCCTACACTACATGTAAGTAGGGGGGGCAAGCCCACCTGCAACCCCCATGCGAGGGGCTGCACAATCCCACCCTCTACTTATATATACCAACTCCAAGATCGCACAAACAGAAAAAAAAAAAAACAAACTCACACCCAGACATTCTACAATCCTTCACACACACACACACACACACACACACACACACACACACACACACACACACACACACACACACACACACACACATACATATCACACATACACAAACAGCACTCACACTCATACTTCCAACTCACTACACACCCACACGTGCAGCTTACAAAAACACTCAAATACACTCTCTCACCTTAAATTCCAGACACTATCCCAGCCAAACACTTCACATAATGTAGAGTAAATGCATAAGCACGGATTCGAGATATTTGGATTTGCACTTAAGCAATTTCGTTATTTTGAAGTTTTGCCTTTATGGTCTTGGGATACTAAAATTCGAGATTTCAGTATTTCGAGATTATAAAGGGGAACCATATATATATATATATATATATATATATATATATATATATATATATATATATATATTTAAATTGTAAGCTTGCATAGCACCCAAACGGCAAAGGAACACACACATTGTGAACTCCAGAGAATAAGAAGGGGACAAAAACAACAACATTAACAACAAAAGAACTTTCCCCTACCTGGTCATTCAAAGAGAAACACTGGCACCACCACACAATTTATAGCTGGGGATAAAAATACCTAATGCTACTTACGAAAGCATCTCACAGCAATGGAAACAAGGAATTCTCCACTTTTCTCCCACAGCTTAACTTGCCTTTATTATCATTATTATTATTTAACTTTTTAAAAGCATTTCTACTGTATAGATGTAAGGTGAAACCCACCTAACTATGCAGCAACCAAACACCCATTTTCCCCACAAAACATTC
>NC_056731.1:347126607-347186607 GCF_019279795.1 Protopterus annectens
TTTTCTATAAACTTGACTGGCCAAAGTACAACATCCTGTAATTTGATCTCAACATCAAAAAAGTGATTTGTGTAGAATGATAATTAACTGTAAAGTATATACTCCACTTGTTTTCATTTAGGTTTCAACAAATTCATGTAAATAATTAGGGTCCGATCACCATAATAACCAACAATCATCTAAGTTTCAGTGCCAAATGCTTGTAGACTCCCAGAAGATATTATGATTAGGACGATAAATAATTTGTTCCTCAATATATCCCATAAACAAATCTTCAAAAATGGGGGTAAATGATGCCCCCATAGCATTTACCTTTAGTTGCAGATAACATTCATCTTTGAAATGAAAACATTTTTTGTTAGCATATGCCCAGTGAGACATATCAAGAATGTATTAAATCCTGGACTATATAAAGAAACATGATTCAACCAATATTCCAAGGCCAACAACCCTGCCCAATGAAGAATATTAGTGTACAGAGCCAATACACACAGAGTGCACATATACCACCCTTTATCAAGTTGCATTTCCTTAATAATATGTAAAAACTCAGTTGTATCTTGGATACAAGATCATATAACACCCAATAATGGTTTCAAATATTTTGTAAGAAATGGTGATAAGGGTTCTGTGAGAGACCCCCTTCCAGATACTATCGATCTCCCTGGGGAAATCACATCATGAGCAAAAACCTCCTCGGGCACCAAATAACTTGGTACAAAATTTAAGCCTTTATTAAAGACATCAGCTTCTGTGGAACATTAAAGGGTAGAAGAAATATTGTGAACATTTCAGTTAAGTTCTATTATGGAGCCATCAGCTGCAACAATGACTCTAAAGTAGTTACTTATTTTAAGGTTCTTGCATTCAGTCCTTGTCTGATGCCTAAAGGGATAACATAATTTCTCTTTTTGGCAGTAGGGGAAACAGATGGAGTCTCAGTATCAGTATCTGCAGCTGAAGAGAATTCTTCAGCTGACTTCTCAGAGGCGCTATCCACTTTTTTAAATATAGAATTTTTCCTTTTGCACTTCCCTGATGATATGGGACGTTCTTTATTATCAGAAAACTTAACTGTTCTATGCATATTAAACTGTTTGCCATATTTGTAATCTTTATAATCCCTTTGAAATTTTTTAATGATTCATGTTTTTAAATCTTTTTCCACTGATATTAAATCTTTGGTTAGCTGCACAAACTGTTCACAGTAAGAATTGTTCTGTTTTGTATTTCATAGATGAGTGTTATCTGCAACTAAAGGGAACTGCTATGGGGGCAGTTCCCTTTAGTTTAGCAGAGATCAAATTACAGGATGATGGTACTTTGGCCAGTCAAGTTTACAGAAAATATCCACAGTTTAATATTTTATTACATGCCAGCAGTTGTCCTCCTAAGCATATAATTAAGAATATACCGAAGTCTCAAGTTATCCGGCTTTGTAGGATTTGTTCTTCAGATGAGGTGCTGGCTCAGCAGGAGCAAAAGCTGGTCAAAAGGTTTTGTAACAGAGGTTATAAATATCAGGATGTGGTTAATTCATTGAAAATCTTTTGTGGCCTTAATAGGCCTAAATTATTGAAATATATTCTCAAAGAAGTTGTGAAATCCCCATTTAGATTAGTTACCAATTATGGTAGCAATACATCTTTTTTACTGACTTGGTCCAAAAACATTGGGGGATTTTATCTGATGACACCCTGAAAGATTTGGTATCTTCTAAATGCAAAAATGTGTGTTGTCATCCCCTTTGGTAAAAACTCTTTACCCATGAACTACAACATAGGCGGTAGTATACTTAACACTGAAAGTGTGATAAGAGACCTTGGGACACAGGTGGATAGTAGTCTCTGCTTTGATAATCACATCACCACAGTAGTCAGGAAATCCTTCTACGTGGCACACCTCATCACAAAAGGTTTCTCATCCAGAAAAAAAGAGGTCATTGTTCCCCTCTACTCATCACTCATTAGACCCCTTATAGAGTACAACGTCCCTTTTGGTATGTACCTCACAAGACATCTACAACAACTGAAAAGGCTGCAGAAATACCACACAAAGAGGATTACCAGTCTCAAACAGATGCCCTATGCAGACCGTCTTAAAAAACTCCAGCTTTACTCCGTCGCATATCGCCTACTTAGAGGTGATCTCTGCATAACATACAAAGCTATGTCAAACCCAGAGCTGTTGGGCATGCTCCACTTAAAGAAATCCCAATCCCTCTGAGCTACACACTCTAGGGACCTAAACCTTGTCACCACAATAAACAGAACATGCTGGAGGGATAGATTCCTGTCCCAGGGACTTCCCATACTCTGGAATAAACTACCTATCTGTATCAAACAAAGCTCCTCATTAGCACTCTTCAAGAAAAATCTTGATGATTGGATGGGAAATAAGAAATTCACCCCAGGGATCACCTCTGTGGCTCTGCTCAACAGTGGCACAGGAAAATAATTTTCTTGGGTGGCAAAAGCCAGGGTACCTTTTTGGCTGGGCTTCTATAGGCCCCAGGGCCGATAGCCTCGTCCCTACCTATGAACCTATGCCTTTTTTCATACCAAAGGAGTAAGATGTTGGGTGGATGGTTTAACCATTATAAAAAAAAAAAATCAGTGGAAATGAAAAAGGTTTACATTAGACTACATTGGATGGCCAACTTTTGTTAGGTTGTCAAAATTGTGGACATTGCAGTTTTTGTAAATACTTTTTCAAAACCAAGAAATTCACTTCTCACAATACTTCTCATGTTTTATATTCATGTTTATGGAAATTGTGGGTCGTATTGGGTGATTTATTTAGCTGTATGTATATGCCCTGTATTTTATATTAGACAAATTTCTTGTCCTTTGAAAATGGTATTTCTGAAGATTTGAGTGATGTTAGATGTGCTAGCCCATCAAATGCTTTATACAAACATACTATCAAGCATCCTTCATCTAAATTTAATTTTGTAGTTATAGATAGAATTATGTTTAATAGGAGAGATAAGTCAAGATGGCATGACCTATTAAATAAAAATGAAAAGGGCTGGATTATTACATTAGGTGCACTTTTTTCAACCTGGGCTTAATGAAAGTTTTTAATCCACCAATGGCAGGCAGACTTTGGATATTTAAATGTTGTGGATATGATGCTGGTTATTGCACTGATTAAGGCAATTTTGTCGAAACCGGTTTTCTGACTCTTTTTTCTTCTTCTTGGTGATTATTATTAAATAATTGCAGTAATCTTTGTCATGTGGTACAACTCCTGCAAATGCTCCCCATCCTGCTTTTATGCCACACTCTGAGTAGTTTTCTGCCATACCTGTAGCAGTTTATGGCCTTTACTTATCTGTAGTCTAGCACCCTGAGATCTAGTAGTGTGAGTGGCTGCGTCCTGTAGTTACAACTACCCATAGACCCTACTTATTCACTGTAGTGGTAATGAGTGTTTCTGTCACTGTGTCAGGCTTCATTCATGATGGTGACTCACCTGCCTCTGCATAAATGCGGTAGGGTGCAAAACAGTCAGTAAGTAAGTTGACTCCACATGTCACACACATTTTTGAGTACTCTCTGCACGTCTTCTGTAATAAATAGCCATGGTATATGAACTTCTCCATTCTTATTGGATGATGTGGCTCCCTTTGCAATGGTGTGTTAATTCCACTCAATGCTGGGCTCCTTCTTCAGATCACCAGAGATCTGGACAGATGCCGAGCTAGCAATTGTTGTGACAACTATTCTCATAAATTTGTCTGTGTTCATGAGTGGACATTTTCATATAGGGAATAAACCTACTCTCTCTAAACAGAGGAAGTGTTTTGGCAATAGCCATATCTGAGAAAAACTAGAAATGAGGCATCTACCTCTTTACTACTCATCTTCCAGTGGTATACTGTGCTTACAACTTGATCAGGGAGATCAGTGCAATTCATATAGTTGTGCAATGCAAGACAGATGGACAGAGCTTCTCAATATGAGTGTCAGTCATCTTTCTGTATTCTCTGCACAGTGGAGTTAAGTTCTAACAGATGAGTCTTAGTTGGTAGCAGAAAGACTGTATGATTGTCTTTCAGTGCTGTGGCATGCATTGATCAACTCTGTCTCTGAATAATGTCTCCTTTATTAAGCTTCCTCGTGGCCACATTATTGAGACTGTATAGACATTGTGCATGTGTGACGTGCATAGTCCCATAACGGTACAGACCATGCTACATTAACACATTTGTTATTTCTACTGATGTGAAGAAATTATCAAAGTACACATGGTGATATGTACCATATAATTCCTACAAGAGATCTATGAATACATGATGTGTAAGTCTGAATTCTGGTGTTTTTTTTCTACTTTTCTATATTTGTAGCCATATTGGTTATCAGCCAGTATCCACATCTTGATGTCATATTTTTGTATCTTCACTGGTATGCACTGACACTAGCTCAGAGGACCTTGGAATGACACTATAGCCTCATCTATAGGCACATTTTTATAGGGGCTGTATACTGGCTTTAGAAAACCTTGATAAGAACATTTAGCAATGGGTGCATTTAGTGCAAATTATCATGGCATAGCTGAGCCCTTGGAAAGTCATCAATGTTATTATTAAGGTGAAAGTGCTGTCTAATTTTTCAAACTGTACATGCGGCATCACTTTTGTGATGGGGGTAATTGCAATACAAAGGGTCCATTTCCTCTGTATTTCCTGTATTCAGGAAGAGATGCCATACTCATGGAGATCTATATTTGAAGGTGTACCCATCAAGTGTTCACCTTTTATGCAGCCTACTGGCACTGAAAACCGTGCCAGGTGGTCTCTTCACCAATATGGTGGTACATTGAGGGTGGGAATTTAAGATGGAAAAAGTCAAGTTAATTCTTTTTTTATTTAGCATAGTCTTTAACAGGAACACAGGTTGCACAGAATCATGGACATTAACATGATGCAGTTTATTAGCCCGCTGACCCAGAGGTGTGCCCTTATTACTCCATAGTTCTTTTGAATAGCATTATTAGTGGGAGTCTCCTCACTGTGCCATGTACATTTACTGCTGCCCACACAAAATGGCTTTTCTTGCCCTGACACCATTTTCACTCTGACACCTGCATATGAAGTACACTGCATCACCTGTAACAGTGGATCATCAAATGTGTTAAACAGCATATTTTCTAGACAAGCAACTAAATAGTTGGTGGACAGTGGTCAAAACAAATGTTCATTTCTGTCATCAGTACTCAAAGTAACCGAAGAAGATAATGGAGCAAGGCATTCAGCATCAGTGTACTTTTATAATTGTAAGGATAACATTGCTCTAAAATCCAAGTACACAGACTGTAGGCCTAATGGAGTGACCAGGAGTGACCAGTGCATTCTCTTTGTAAACTTTGACATACAATAAATGTATGCTGGAATAATGGCTGACAGGCCTGTGCTCAACACATCTAGACATAAATTGTTGGTGAACAGCGCTCAAAACAGATGACGCTCATGTCAATAGTATTCAAAGTTACTGAAAAATATAATGGAACAACGCATTCATCTAACTGTGTAACAGTAAAGATAAGCTAGTTCTAAAGTCAAAGTATAATGATAAACTTGGACTGCCATACTTCACCTGCACTGCCACGTACTATATAGCTATTTAGGAGTATGTGGTACATATCTTCTGCAGAATTTCTCCCATTCTTATTGTCATTACTGGATCATGATGGTTTGCTGACTGTGACAGAGGTAGCTCTAGCGGTCCCACCAGTTCACTAAATGAATGGCTGATCTGCATGTTTCCTAATGTTCTTGTTTATAACATGAAGCATGGTAACAAATTCTGGAAAGAAGTGCAATGGACATACTGCACAGACCCACAGATATATCCCAGCAGTGGAATAATACATTCAATAAGCCAAGCACACACTTAGGAATGTTTTTGGTTTGTGCAGTTGTTTGGTAATAGTATCTGGGTTTATTTTGGACATAATCAATAATATCTATGTTTTTGAAACACAGCATTCAACTTTTTGTCATTTGAATACTTTTATTGTGGCAGAAAGCATGACTCTCTTTATTGATGTAGATGAATCTCTGTGGGATGCCATTTTTGCTTAACAGGCAGTAAAAGTTGTGCTAAATGGGTTAAAGTATATTGGAGGCAGTACCGATGTATGACAGAACAAGAAGTAGGTCCAGTCTTTCTGAAGCTCTGCAAGTTCCTTACACCTTACTTGATCAAACAAGATGTCCTAATGGAGCAGAAGCTTGCTAGGTCATGTAGAGCCTTGTAAAGTTCCCCAGACTTGTACAATCCTCAACTAAAAGTTAAGGAACAAAAAAGAAGTCTCCTGAAATATGATGAAACCATAAGGAAAGCTCTTCCTCCCCAAAACTGTAGCAAGGTGCTTTCTAGAAATGCAGTATGCAGCTTACTTCACTTAAATCACCATGCAATGAGTGCTTCCGTACTTCAGCCGAAACTGCAAATAGAGTATCGGTATTCATAAACCCATGCTATTACTGCACCACAGCACCTACTGATTGTGCCCCTAACAGCTTGCATCCAGGGTGGCTACTGTGGTGTAGTTTTATTCACTCTAATTATACCCCTGACCAATGGAAAGGACAAATGTGCACTTTAAAAAAATTATTGGCTTAACTCAGCAGCAAATTTCATAGCTACCCTTGGCAAACTGTTTGAAGGGACATTAAAATAACAAATGACACAGACACTAAAAAAATAAGCCTTTTTATTCCATTTGGACCAACAAAAAGCTTGGTAAATCTCTATGTGATAAAGCCACAATGTGAAGCCTTCCCAAGATCACAAATAGCCTATGTCATGTGAACAATAGGTACACCAGCCATTAGGGGAGGATTAAGAGTAACTTGGGTCCTGAGTGTTTTTCAGGTCATGAGCCCCCCTGCTGATGTTCACTTTTTCAGGATAGGATGGACCATGCATATATGCATATTTTCTTTTGGATTCGTCTTCCTGATTTAACTAATTCACTCCATGGAGCTATGGAGGTTTGTATTCTTAACTTCCAATGACTGCATCCCAAGCTTTTTGACAAAATCAGGCTGGACCCACTTCACATAACTTAAACTCAAAATACTGAATTTCATTTGACTGAGACTACAATACCTAATTTTCAAAATACTGATCACTCATTTGCCTGAATCTCATACTGAAAGTTTAGAATCCTGAATTTCAAAATAGTGAATGAATTTTAAGCCATAGACATGCACACTTACAACACCAATGACTAACTCTTTCTAAAACTTAAAAACTACTTACGTACCCTCTTAACAGAAACTAGAAGACATAAAAGCAAATTATGTGGGGGGGGGCTATGCTCCCCAAACCCCCCAACTATACAGTATATATACTAACTCCAGGATTGCACTACAGAGGGGGAAGGGCATATGTCTTTTGCTTACCTTATAGTACTGTGCACACAGCCACTACTGCAGGAGCACATGAAACATATATCATATTACTTTAGATACTTCCCATAAAAATGTAAAGAGACATACCCACATTTAGAAACACTACAACACTACAACACTACTTTTAATGCTATTATTGGTATTCGGACAGTCAGCACTTTAAGTTACAGTAATGTTTTTTATCACAAGCAAGTCACAGGTGAAGGGAAACACACATCACGACTATATCTTAAAATCAGAATTTTAAAATTCAGGACTGCAAGCTTTCAGTATAATGAGACTCAATCAAATGAGTTTTCAGTATTTTGAAAATTAGGTATTGTGGTCTCAGTCAAATGAAATTCAGTATTTTGAGTTTCAGTCATGTAAAGGTGACCCATTTCAAACATATGTTCATATCTCTGTAGCCATAAGGCTACTATTAAAATGCAAATTGCAACATGTTCACCACAAATGCATCTTTACACTGGTACTTTTCATTAGATTCTACATCTTAAAATGGATTTTATAAGTCCCAATAAACACAGTAAATATTCATTGTGTAACATTTTGTAAACAACTTACAATATCTCTGTAACTACTAAAGCTACACACATACCCCTGGATTCTCTATGCCTTGTATGGTGTGCAGGATCAGTGCAGGAGCTCTAGCAGGCAATATGTCTGCCCTGCGATCCAGGAACAGCCTGCAGGGGTGTGCACAAGTACTCCTGCACTAGTCCTGCACTGACTAAGCCCCTGTATGCAAATCCCCCCATTTGCAGGATAAATCCATGCAAATGAGGTGAATTTGTGATCTGGGAACCTTGCAACCGGTCGTGCAGGACTAGTGCAATCTGCAGAAATGTACTCGGTTAATAACCGAGTACATTTTTGCAAAATCCAAAATGGAGCTGTGATAGATCCAAATAAAGGCTGCATATCAGTTAGGAAGCATGCCAATGGCCAAGTATAAGGCCATTGGCATTACAAACAGCCAAAAAAGTAAAGCCAATCTTGGCTGTTTAAGAGTAGGGCAGTGGTGTTCAAATGGGATCAGGGGAAAATAACAAAATAAACCTAAATTAAGCATTCTAACCAAAATCACTATTCTGACATGCAAGTTAATGGCAAGCAGAAGACAACATGGCCAGTGAGAAGTGGTTGCTAAGGGGGGAGGCTCAGTGTGAGACATGTAACTATGCATTAGCAGACAATCCTATGCAAATGAGGGTAATGATAGTGAATCTCAGTTTTCCCCACCATGCTAGTCAGGTCCCAACAGTGTAAGAGTAGGAATAGCTTGGTGCAAGCCTAGGAGTTAGCTGACATCATGGGGGGGTGTCAGGCATACAGTAAGCAGATTGGAGCCCTGTGGCTCAGGTTTGATCCTTGCTAAGCACAGCAAAGCAAGGGTGTGTGTCTGACTCTGCCTAGCACTCTGTAGATTGCCTAAGTGGGTGTGCGCGCCACGCACCGGGTTTTAAAGGAAAAAAAAAATTAAACCAGGAAATAGCAACACTGTGCACATTGGGCACTCTGTTTGCGCAGCGCACTCTGGGCTTAAACAGGAAGGCAATGGGAAGGGAAAACAGCAGTAGGAAGGTAATCTAGTAGAACTAGCATAGTTGGCAGGTGAAATGTATCAGTATCAAACAATTACACAGGTAGTAGACCAGCCCAACCCAGAACACTACTATAAACTATGCAAACACCTTCCCCTCTGGGTTTTCCCACACTCTACACTTACCGGTGTAAACAAGCGGGGAACTTTTAACACTCACAACAGCAAAATGATAGGGGCTGCAATAGCTATCATACAACAGCTTGTGGAAGAGGCTGAAGGTGGTGAGGATGTGAATGCTGTCGACCAACCCACAGTGAGGAGACGGTGAAGAGTGCACAGACCCCGGGTAACCTACCAGGAGCTACATGAGCACAAGACAGTGGAGCGCTATAGGGTGGACAGGGACCTCCTACAGCAAATTGTTGAGCTGTGCCGGCCATGCCTCACAGACAGAACTAACAGAAGGGAACCCATCCCAGTGGATACCAAGGTATGTGTAGACATAAGAATACTAGCTACAGGTACTTTCCAAAGGCCAAATGGGGATATGATGGGGATCTCACAGGCATCAGCATCCAGGGTACTCCACCAGTTTCTGGATGCCATGTCAGCACATGTCGGTGAGCATGTATATTTCCCCAACACCCGTGAGGCATTGGCCAGCAATATGCAACTGTTCCACCAAATAGCAGAATACCCTGAGGTAGTGGGTGCTATAGACAGCATGCACATATGTATTAAAGCACCACCCAGTGAGCAGGGTAGGGTCTACATCAACCATAAGGGCTTCCCCTCCATCAACTGCCAGGTCATGTGTGGTGCCCAGGGCATAATAATGAATGTGTGACTTGGCTGCCCTGGAAGCTATCACAATTCCCACATCTGACATCTGACTCAGCTGTACCACAGATTTGCTAATGAGAACATCCCTCTTGGTCACCTAGTGGGGGATGCTGGATACGCACTGGAGCCGTGGCTGATGACACCCATCAGAAATGCACACACACCCGAACAAGAGCTCCATAATGAGGCACACGCACAGACCAGAATTTTAGTAGAGCATGTGTTTGGGATGCTCAAGTCAAGGTTCCGGTGCCTGAACACATCCGGTGGAGCCTTGCAGTACTCACCAGCTGCATGCACCCAAATTGTCCTCGTATGTGCCATGCTACACAATATGATCCTGCAGAAACAGCTGCAGCAGGAACAGCATGGGGCAGGGCCACACAGCTCCCCACCATTTCCAAGGCCTGCACAGGCACAGAGTGACTTGGAAGAGGAAAAACTTGAGCCTGCCCCAGTAGGCAGAAGGATGTGTGCCCATTATGCCCTGGCCTTGGCAAAGAGGTAATGCATAGCACATACAGGGACACAGGAGGGACAGGAAATAACATCTCTCTCTGACTCTCACATACAGTAAAAGGGATGCCAAACATTACACTACCTGTGCTTAACCATGTGTAGGGAGTGTACTATGTGCATCTGACATAGACAGCCCTGCAGCACCACCCTCAGTACTGGGACACCCACAAGGTAAGTGACTCACACATGTAGTCAGGGGGATTCACATAACCAACAACAGTCACAGCCAGAAGGACAGGTGTACACAAACACAAACAAAGGCTGTGCTATGACCTCTGGATGATGCCTATGGGTAACCCCCACCCAGGCCTACACAGACAGACTACAGCAGGTTAGGCAGCGGGATGTTAGTTTTGAAGGGTAGGAAATCAGAAACTAATATGTAGGTAAATCAAAGCTAATCTCTGTAGTACACTGGTATGCTGCTAGTCAGAGCGATAGGTAAGACTACAGAATGTAATGGGATACCTGACATACCAGTACAATCATAGCAAATATGTACAAGTGTCAGGTGTGCCCCCACATCCTACATAGTAATGTAATAACAGTCAGGTGTGTCCCCCCCAAACCTGTGCAGACATGTGGAAATAGTCAGGTGTGCCCCCCCATCCTACGTAGAAATGTAGTAACAGTCAGGTGTGCCCCCCATCCTTTGTAAAAATGTAGAAATAGTCAGGTTTGCCCCCCCCCCATCCTACGTAGAACTGTAGTAACAGTCAGGTGTGCCCTCCATCCTATGTAGAAATGTAGTAACAGTCCAAATGATCAACGGATACCCTGCAGAAACAGTATGCTACCAGTACGTGTACAACACAAAGGTTAACACTGCAGTACAAACTACCTGAACTCGATCCACACATTCAATACAGTTGGGCACTTAGAGAAATTAAGGCAATGTCAGTCAACAACATTCTGAAAGGTGATACTGGGCATGCTCATACACTTAAATACATGAAGGCCATGTCTGCAAACACCAGTGGAAAAGATATCTGGCAGTCACAGATGTTAGTGCAGACACTCCTCAATATGTACCACGCATGCTTTGCACACACAGTGGACAGGAACTCAGACATATATCTAAGGACAATACACTATAATAAGCCAGAGGTAGACATACATAGATGTGTGGAAGAGGGTGACTGTGACAAGGAGCCATCCAGGCCTGTACCACCCAGCACACAGCCAAAGGGCCACAACCACATGAGGTTCAGACGTCACTCACTTTAGATACTAGCCACCAGTATCTGTCAGCATTACAGACTATGTGGTGCATGTGCTAGCTGTGCAAAATGACTGTACAAGGAAGTAGTCATATAGCAGCTGTATACACGTACCTGTGAAATATGATTGTGCATGTGTGTGCATGTGGTGTGTAAACCTCTAGATGAATGGGTTATGGCCGATGCACACACACTGCCCTCCCCATAGTCCTACTATGACAAGCCTGCTGAGGGCATGCACCGTGAAATACACCTTTGGGAGAGCTGTAATCCAGTAATCTCCATGGCACCCCCCATAACTGCATACTGCTGTAGTGTGATAAACTAGTGAGGTAGGAGTTCCAAGACATGGCAACTGCGTGTGTGCATGTCTGTCTCTGGCTGGGTAGAGAGCAATGCTTTTTAGGGTACTCACACTCCCTACAACTCAAATGCTCTACTTTGGCAAGGCTGCTGATGTCATCCACCTAGAAATACACCTCTGGGAAAAATGTAGCCCAGTAATCTCCTTAGCGCATCCTATAACTACGTACTGCTGTAATGTGATAAATTAGGTAGGAGTTCTAATCCCAGACGTGACAAGTGTTTGCGTGTGTGTCTGTCTGACTCTGTCTGCGTAGACAGCAATGCATTTTAGAGTAGTCACACTCCCTACAATTCAAATGCTCTACTTTGGCAAGGCTGCTGATGTCATCCACCTAGAAATACACCTTTGGGAAGGTTGTAACACAGTAATCTCTGTAGCACATCCTATAACTGTGTACTGCTGTAGTGTGATAGAACAGTTAGGTAGAAGTTCTAATCCCAGACTTGGCAATTGTGCATGTGTGTGTGTGTGTGTGTGTGTGTGTGTGTGTGTGTGTGTGTACAGAGCAATGCATTTTAAGCTAGTCACATGTACTACAATTCAAATTCCCTACTTTGGCAATCCTGCTGATGTCATTCACTGTGGAATACATCTTAGGGGAAGGGGCACTCCAGTAAGCTCCATGGTGTGTCTTATAACAGCATCATGCTGTAGTGTGATATAGAACTCTGTTAGGGGTTCTATCCCCACACATGGCACTTGTGGATGTTTTGTGTGTGTTTCTATGTTTGTGTATGGAGCAATGCATTTTTGGCTAATCACACTCACTATAATACAAATGCCCTACTTTGGCAATCCTGCTGATGTCATTCACTGTGAAATACACCTTCGGGGAGTGGGCACTCTAGTAATCTCCGTGGTGTGTCCTATAACAGCATCATGCTGCAGTGTGATATAGAAATCTGGCAGGGGTTCTATCCCCACACATGGCAGTTGTGGATGTTTTGTGTGTGTTTCTATGCTTGTGTAAAGAGGAATACATTTTAGGCTAGTCACACTCACTACAATACAAATGCCCCACTTTGGCAATCCTGCTGATGTCATTCACTGTGAAATACACCTTTGGGGAAGGAGCACTCTGGTAATCTCCATGGTGTCCTATACTGGCATAGTGCTAAAGTGTAATATACAAGTTAGGTAAGAGTTCTAATCCCAGACATGACAGATGTGTGTCTGTGTCTTTGTTTGTCATTCGTATCCTGTGTTGTGGTGGTTGAATGTGTAACAATTGGACTCAATTTGGAGTGGGTTTTGCAAACTTCTTATATGGTGGGCCAAGTATATATTACAATGTCCACTGTACAGGGATAACAGATGTGAAATAGCCAAGATGCTAGTGTGAAAATCCATACCCCTAAATGTGACATCAATGCCAGTTGAACAATGTTAGCAACCCTTGTATTACCCAGGGTACACTCTCAACCCATGTCTCATACACACACACGCACACTTGCCTAGGCAACAGCCGCTATGTTGGTAGTACCCTGCACATTGCCCACTGATAGTAACCATGGTGTGATTGCAGTTGGCTACCAAGGGCATGGCACCCTGTCCATCAGTCCAATAGGCATGTACATGCCGACAGTGCGCCTCCCCCATGTTCCCCATCGGACACCTGCAACACCTGTGGTGCCATGAAATGTGACCCACAAAGGTCATAACATGCCTGAAACACAAGCCCTGTATGAACAGATGCCACTGACACCAGGGAATACCAATATCATGCTATCAATGTAAGTGCAGGGCCAACCTGCTGTTCATGAACAGTTCCCACCATATGAGGCCAGGACTGGCACATCTGATGATAATGATCTGTGTACAAAACATGGGCCAGACACTCCAGGTACAGTTCCACATGTCACTGTACATGCATGTGGGAGGTGTGCACATCCCAGACACTGTCCATACCATGGATGAAGGAACTTTTACATGGCAAGCAATGCACAGCATTGACCACACACAATAGTCACCCAGGTGACTTCATGGTGAATACAATAACCACCTGTGTGGGCAACTCCAGACACTACACTCCTGAGCCACAATGCAGACCATTGTCATGTGGCCTGATGCCATGGTATACCCATCACCTAGTCTTGTATAGCTGTTAGGCACCGTCAACCACAACACACCCGTGAAGCAGTGCACACATGCATGTCAGTACTGGCACCAGTATCTGTGTGTAGTGTATGATGCTTATGACCACATTCACACTGACTACAATACCCATTGGCATACTGAAGCATGCTGTCTGATGTCAGACACCTCCACATACTCTTTGCACATATAACCTCTGTAAGACCCCTGTGGTGCATGTGATACCTGCACAGTGCTTTGTTGTGGCAATCCCACTAGTGATGAGTTGTATTCCTGGCCCTGCCAAGTGTGGCAATGTGTGTGCATCCCTGTGAGAGTGTGGCTATGTTGACGCTGACACCTGTTCATGCGGGCAGGCACATGTACTACACTTACCACATAGCTACCATATCCCTGTTGCAGATGTCACTCACCATCATATATACATTCTGAGGGCTCCCCAACATGTAACTTATGTGGATCATCCAATAACTGCATGGACATGTGATAGCACTACATAGTTGTCAGGGGTTTGATACCCTCTACTGGTAGGTGTGTGACACAAACATGCGTAAGTTTTAATCTCCCACCCCTTCTTGGCTTTTCTGTGCCTCTGTCTGCCTCTCTTACTCCCTCTCTGGTGAATGTGGAGACTTACCCCTGCTTTGCTTGGGCAGCAGCATGTGTATTTTAAGTGATGCTCCAGATCAGCTGATGGTCTCTGCATGAATTTCAGCCCTCCTCTAGCTGATTGCATGTGGAACAGCTGTGGTAACATTCCCATAGCCAGTTGCATGTAAACACACATCAATATCTAGGAACATCATGTTGGTGTTGGGCCTTTCATTCCCTGTGAGCAGGAACTCGATCTGTTGTTTGGCAAACTGCATCTCAGATGGATTGGGGTTTACCTCTAACAACAACAGGCCAAAACACAGGAGGGGGGTATGCCTGACCTGACTGCAGACTGTAGCTGCTATACTGCATTTGGAGTAATGTTGGTTTAACAGGATGTGTGTGGCTATGGCTGTCCTACATGTTTACATACCTGCCATGTCAGTGCTATGTGTATGAGGGAACACCCATCTGTAAGGCCATTTGCAGACTGGGCAGTGTGCAGTGCCTTTTATTTCAGGTATTATCCGCAGAGCACCTATCTGTGAACCGCAGAAGGTAGTGTGAGGATTGCAGTCCATAGATGGTGACAGCCATGAGAGTTACTGACTTCATATCCCTCATAGGACATATGGTGCAACAACCCCTGTTACAACAGTAAATGTATGAGGTTATCACAGCAACATGTCAATAGTGGCCTGGTGTATGTGCCTCCAGCCACAACCCTGACAACCTTTGTGCATATGTCATGCAATAAGGGGTGCATATGTACTGTACACCATTATTACTGACATCATATCTGATAACAAGCCAGTGAGATATCAGACTGCTACACATGTAATGTATAGTAGGGGTTATATTTGATGACATAACCAGGACATTCTGTGGTTGTGTGTACAGTACTAAGGTCTGTGTACTTATGGTGATTTTTGGCAGTGTGTGCATTGTTAATATGTACCTTGGCCTGTGTACAGACTGTGGCAGATGTTGTTATTCTTGGTCTGTTCTAGCTACATGCTGCTCCACTGTATGTTACCCTATTGGCTTAAATGTTTGTAGGGCAATACACACACATGTCCCATACCACAGACAGGCAGCAGACCACAGTGTGTAGTGGCCCAGTATATGTAGGGTGCATGTGTGTGTGTGGCACATATGAGGCTAGTGCTGAACAGATAGTCCATGTACTGTAATAATATGTGAGCATGCCATATGTAGCTGTGGCTGTGTTCACAGTGGCTGTGGTGATGCACCTACACACAGGTGTATGTTACTCTGTGCTGTGGCATGCCTGTAGAGCCTGCTATCATTGTGCAGGTACATGTGCATTCCCTCATAGGAAATGTAGGCCAGTGTTGAGCCGGTCTGCTGGTAGCCTGCACAGTGTTTTGTTACATGCCTAGCAGCTCAGTGTACTTACCCAGTGAGATGTAATGTCCAGTTACTTGCCAGATGTACTGCTGCTGGCTCACCGCAACAGTCATGTATGTTAGACAGAGCAGTGGGATGCTGTATAGATGTATGCCAATATCTACTGGGTGGTTTGTGGCCATGGCACCCCCTTACCAGTCGTTATTATGTGGCAGGACAGACAGGGATGTGTGAATGCATAACCTGTGTGAGCAAATGTATACCAGTAGTTAGGTGTTATACCCATCTACATGGCTGTTAACATCCACATTGCCAGGATTGGTCCACATGTCTTGCACTAAGGGGTTATGTGTATACCTCTGGATTGTCCAAAGTGTGTCAGTCTGTCCACATGTATTGGCCAGTATCTCTGCTGTAGTCCACAGGAGCATTACGTGCTAGCACTGGTACTGTACTATGATGTCCTTAGGATGTCTGTTAGTAGCCAATTGCGCACATGTTATAAGCAGATGTGACCTCCCACACACACCATGTCTGTGAAGACAGTCCCTATGACAGTAGTAATACTTTACAAGTATACCTGCTATACATACCTGACATCCCCTTGCACTACGAAGTTGGGTCTACAGGGGCTGAGGTAGGGCTACACTCCATGTTCAGGACATATGGTGATGATATATGTACATATACTTATCCAGATATCTATATAGACATACAGATATGCATATCAACATACATAGATGTATATGTATATGTACATAGATATACAAATAAACAACCTGATATATACATATACAGAGCAATATATGTCTACACATATACAGATAAAGATACATATGCACATATACATATGGATATCCACATATATATTTTAGGTGTATCAGAACAGATATGTATGCACACATAGTTATTGATATCTACATATATACCAACATAACTAAACATATCTGTACACATAGGATGTGCATACATATATAGCTACATATACATATACCTATATATACATATACGCATATTTATGTATACATATATCTATATATACACATATGTATATGGGAGCACTACAGAATCCTGAAAGCCCAAAGTCCTGAAGACCATCAGGGGTGAGCTGCCTTAAGGTATATAGATGTACATTACCATACAATCCATCTTGGTTAAATGCAGGCCTACTACCACCTGCCATACAGACTATTCTGTTTGTCAGTGTGCTTGTGATGGTGTCAGTTGTGCCTTGTTATGTAACAGTGACATCCCATTGTGACAACTGAGGTCTATACTCCCAAGGGATTGTCTACAGAGTGTAGATAGAGGCTGCTGAACTATACACCTGCATTACTTACCATTGACTGTTCGGTATACTGTGGGCCAGTCTGTCTTTATTATTGTACTACTTGATGGCCTTGGCCTGGACAGCAACATTTGTTACCCTTTCCAGACTACTGTATTAGTATTACTGTTTCACAGTTGCATTACTCAGTTTATATGAATATTCATGTCTAAACAGCTATATGACATGGCATATACAACTGTAATAGTACACAAATAAAGCTTTCCCATTTATGCACACCTGTGTGTGGTGTTATATCCTTTGATATCTCTGTGGGTATATGTTGCAGGCAATCAATGTCATTACTATGGGTGGCTCATACAGCCTCCAGTTGGTAAGGTGGTAGCTGTAGGAATAGTGGCTGTTCCATATTGTGTGCACTTACTACATATGTAACTTACTGTACATATCTCTGCATATGTATGTGTAGTTACATATATATATATATATATATATATATATATATATATATATATATATATGTATATCTGTATTGGCATATATGTGTCTATGTATATGCATCCTTGGGATGCCCATGTCATGTCAGGGCCTGGTTATGGGATCTGCAACACTTGGTAGTGTATTGCAGGGTGGACGTGTTTGGCTGTTGGGGGGTATACCTACTCGTACAAGACATATACTGCTTGGGGCCTCTCAACCCCATTAACTGTGCATGTGGACATATATGTCTTAGTTATTTTCCCATTATCTACAGAAGTATGTATATATATAGATATATATATATATATATATATATATATATATATATATATAAAATGTATATATATATATATATATATATATAATGTATATATATATATATATATATATATATATATATATATATATCTGCTTACATATATATAACTATGTCCTTATATACCTACATAGATATATATCTGCTTACATAAATGTAACTTGCTGTGTATATTTAGACCTATAGGTGTAGACTTATATATCTATGGATGTAGGCATTTGCATGTATATATGTTCATATATATATATATATATATATATATATATATATATATATATATATATGTGTGTGTGTGTGTGTGTGTGTGTGTGTGTGTGTGTGTGTGTGTATATATATATATATATATATATATATATATATACATATATAGATGTGTTGTATCTGTTGAGATATTAATATATTTACACACACATACATCTAAATGGTGGAATACATTCTCTGTACTGGTGAATGACTGGGCTGAATGATATGTTTTTGGAAATGTCAAGGCTATGTATATCTGACATGGCTTAGTGGTACATCACTTTGTCTATGGAGTTCAGGGTCCTGGGTTCGAGCTTTGCAAAGGCTGTTTATTTTGTTGCTGGACAGAACATGAGCCATTGGATACACAGTGACTAAGGCACTTTAAAGCAGTTGTAAGCAGGTTTGCACTGGTTTGCGTGGAGGTAAGCACAGTTTCTTATACTCAGTTAGCTTTTAAATTGCTTAACCTGTGTAGGCATAGCTTACCCTCATGCAAACAGGCTTAAACCCACTTACTTCTGCTTAAAAGTGCTTATTCCCGCTTACCCCCATGCTAACTTCTTTAAAAGAAAAGAAAAAGGGGTTGATAGGAAAGTGGTGAAAAAAGGGGCACAAAGAGGGAAAGACAGTAGGGAGAATAGCCAGGGATGTGCAGGAAAGCTGTAGGGAAGGTCCATAGCTTCCCAGTTCTTCTACAGCAACAGCTGTGCATATACACTGAATTTGGAGGTTGATTTTGACACTCAAACCCCTGGGAGGTGGTGAGGACAACAATTATACATTGTGATGCCAATTAGGCCAGATTACATGTGTCCACTGGACACATGTGTGAAATGGACAGCTATGTATGGGGCAAGATTTTTTTGTGGGAATAGATTGCACTTTTTTTTCAGGTGAGAGTGGGATGTTGGGGAGGGGTAGTAGGTATATTTGGGGAGGAAGGTTGGGTAGATTAACAGACAAGACAAGCAAGACACATACAGGGGTGGTAAATGACACATGTGGGGGTAAACACCTTGATGGGGAGGGGTATTTGTAAATTGGAAACCCACAAGCCCCCTAGTGGTAACAGTGGGACTGAGGTCCCCACCCATGAACAGTCACCACTGCAACTTCACAGCCCCAAAGGTGGCTGTGCTAGGGGCTGAGTCGCAGAGCCAGGCTGACTCTCTAATCGCAACAGGCGGCCCTCGAGCTGGTGTAGAAGATCATCAAACTGCTGGTTGATCACTCTATGCACCATGACCCTGACCTGGCATTGGGCAACAGGTGCCTGTCCGCGCCCACTCCCTGGGGGGGTGAGCCCCATCCCCTGAGGTGGTTCCACCTGAAGGTAGTGCAGGACCAACTGACAGGGAGGTCCTGGGTTGGGCCCCAGACATGCTGGTGCCCGGTGCCATGGCCAGCTGAGGTGGGACAGGTGGGTCCACTGGGACCAGCCTTCCCAAGCATGCTATAGTGTTTAGACTTCATCATATGTTGGTTAGTAATAGTCAATACATTCCATGGGTAGGTATAGCAGCATACATAGATATTCCCATTAACCCAGACACCAGATACAGAACAGTTGTATAGCAAACAGAACACATGCATATATAGGACTACAGTGGTAATAAGAACAGCATGCAGGTACATTGATGGCACCATGCCACCAATGTTGGAATAATTCAATATAGCACATGCATGGGAACCTTTAAAATGTTTATCAAACAATTGGACATTATCAGAACATAGGTGTCAGTACAGTTGGGGTGGGTATGTTGATTATTGTTGGAGATATGGTGGGGGGGAGAGAAAGATGTCAATTAACAACTAGTATATTTCTGTAGTCCACATTTCTTTCCTAGTCGGTGCTATCTGTATCTTGCAAGTCTTCCTACACTACCCTATAGCATTAGTTTGAACAATGATATGGCTGCCGTCATTGTTATACATGAACTGGTTTATCTGCAGTATACACCTCTTACCTGGTATACCTGTGGAGGGAATGTTTGTTAACACTAACTGTTTCTACACATACTCCCAGATTCTGGGTTGATGTTGTGCACATAGCTATCCAACTCTTTCTGCACAGACTCTGGGCATGTGTTGACTGCATGCTGGTATGCTGGGACATATCTTGAATATTGCCCTCTTCCACCTTTAGTGACCTTACACCCACATATACATGCTTTCCTACACAGTTATATTATGTAGCACAGTGGGGGTGACAGTGACCAGTGATACTTTATTATTCAGAGAAACTGCACCACTCACAATTCCCTACAATACCAGAGTGAACAGTACCAGTACAGGTTATAATGGTCTGTATTTCTCAGCACAGTGTTCGTATCGACGTACCTGTGAAAGCAATGTTTGTTAGCACTACCTGACTGTTGTCACACAAAGTTCCAGATTACACATTAGTATTATACACATACATCTCACTCTGTTACTGTACACACTCTAGTCACAGCTTGACAACATGGTAGTTTAGATAGGACATACTTGAAATATTACTCTCCTAACAGTTTCGGGAGTTGCTACAGTGACAGGTGTGTTCTCATAGATATTCAACAATCACTTGTATTCCCTCTTTACTGGCTAAACATCTGGGATCATACCACATACTTACCAGGGGGACTGGGGGACAGGCAGCAGATATGGGCCCGTAAGCTGGACATTCTGGCCTCATCTGTACATTTGTGGGGTATGATTCTGAATGCAGCCTAATTCTGCTCCCAGGATTCAGACGATGGCTGTCTCTGCTACAACTTAAACACTGTCCATCCCAGTTTTGTCTGCTATATAGATATTGCTGTATATCTCCTATCTGTCTTATTAATCCCCTGAGCTTTTGAATTCTGACCTTGTTTTACAACACTCTTATACAGATTTCCTAGACAGTTATATGTTGCAGGACAGTGCGGGTGACAGTGATGTGTAATAACTCATTATTCAGAGCAACTGCATATCATTTTTGTATTTCTGGGCACAGTGTTGGTATCTGACAGACCTGTGGAAGGAATGTTTATTAGTACTACCTGAATGTTCCCACACACAGTACCAGGTTCCACATTGCTATTATGCACATTACATCTCACTCTGTTACTGTACACACTCTGACCACAGCTTAACATCTTGGGGTATAAATGGGACATACGTGGCTGCTTAGTCACATAACATATTGAGGAGTTGCTAGTGAACCAGATTTGTTGTCATAGATGTGTGTCAATCACTTGTATTTTCTGTTTGCTGCCTATATGTCTGGGATCATCCCACTTATTTCCCAGGGGGACAGGTTTGATATGCAATAGATATGGGCCACTTTAATAGACATTATGGACATATATGTACAGTTGTTGGGTATGATATACCTGAGCTGGCAATTATTACACACATACTGGATTGATACTTACACACGGCTGGAACATTCCCTGCCACTCTACCCTCTTGGAGCCTCTCCTCCAAGAGGTTCCCCCTTACGTCTCTTCAGGTCGGCATAGTGGTGCCTGATCTGCTCACCAGTACGGGGTTTGCCAGTGGCACTGGTGAGGTCATGGGTGAGATGGTCCCAGGCCTCTGCCTTATATTGGGAGCCCTAGTACTGGCCCTGCAGCAGTCTCTGAGCATGGTCTTTGACAAGGAGTCCTGCCATGACCTTGGACTCCTGGATGCACCAGTGCTGCACCTGAAAGTGCACACCTTCTTCCCTTACTGCCACAGTGCCTGCAAGGGGAAGCTATAACCAGTTATGTGATGTATTCCCGCCTCTTGGGTTTAAGTAGGGCCGATTTCCCACACTTTTCCATGATTGGCCTGTTTTGAAATGGCTAAATTATGGGCAAACCTGCTTACCTAAGGTTGGCATTGTTTAAAGGGTATACCACTGGGCACAATGAGTTAGCTGGTCTCCACATTGCATACACCTCCTATGTTGGCCTGTGCAATGCTTAGCATTGCTTACATTACACTTTGCATTATATTTCCTTTTTGGCATTGATTTCTTATTCATTACATCTTATATATCTGCCTGGTATCCATGATTAATGTGTATGTTCACTTTATGGGGTCCTTGTGTTTTATTGGGGACTTCAACACTATATTACAATTACACCTCACTTCTGGGCTTACTGCTGTACTCCAGTTCACATATTTATGTTATGTAGTGGGTTATGGAACATATAACTGTATACTGATTCCTTTCACAGGTTCAGTTTGGTTTTACTATGGTGAGGACTTGTTTACTGATACCTCATTCTTCTGTACTTCTGTGTTGGCTTGGTGGTAAACTACTGTAATTATGGTGTATAGAGTCCTGGGTTCGAGACCTGCATGGCTATTTATTTTGTTGATGGGAAGAACAAGGGCCATTGGATACAAGAGTGATTAAGGCACGTTTGAGCATTTGTAAGTGGTTTTGCATGGGTTTGCACGACGGTAAGCACTGCTAACCTGCCGTTACATCTGCTTACAGAAGTTAGCTTTAGAACTACTTAACCAGTGCAGACATTGCTTACTGCTGAGCAAACAAGCTTAAACCCACTTACTAGTGCTTATATATGCTTACTACTGCTTATTTGTACTTAAACATTCATACTAGTGCCTTATTCATTTTGACACTGACACCTCACATGTGCATTTACTGCAGTACTCCATTTTATGCAAATATGTTATTTAGTGGGTTATGCAACATAAATATTCCTCATAACGTGCTTTGCCATGCAAAATGGCTTCTGTTGCTGTGGGACTCGAACCGGTAATGGCTGTTCGTAAGGCAAATACTCTGCCCACTTCACTATTGCTATGCTGCTTCATTTGCATATATCTTCCTTGTTATCCTCTTCAGCCATTTTAAGCTGCATTAACCATAGCTAAGTGGTGCGTGCACCCGCGCACCTACGGTTAGCTTTCATGGGATTTGTAAAAAAAAAAAATAAAATGGTTTGTTTATTTTATTTATGTGTGCTTTTGTTGCTGTTGTACACATGGGGACTGTTGGTGGGGATATGCAGACACCTATGAGCTGTCTTGCTCATTTCTGACCACTTTCTGCTGTTCTTCATTGCAGGGGTATGTGTATTCTGAGAGCTCTGCTCTCAGACACACTGCCTGCACTCTTACATGCTCAGTGTAAGCCTAGGAGCACAGGCAGTATGCCTCATTACTATGCATGGCCCGTTGCCATCCTGCTCCTAAATGGCCACCTCCGTGCAGGACTAAGCTAGTCCTGCACGGAATAGTAAATCCAGGGGATAGTGTCAGCAGCATTTTATTCATCCATCTGTGAGCTTTTATATGAAGCAAAGTAGTTTTGTGTGCGTTAATTCATTGTTGAGCTATTTAGACAAATATGAAAATTATGACAATATAAATAAAAGGTATATGAACAACAACTAATATCTATTATTCAATACTAGACAAAGATCAAATATCAGTGCATTTGTGTTTGTGTTACGAATCATGCAAGTTTAACATGATACACAATAGATTCTACATAGTATGCTATGAAATAAATACATTAGATGCCCAGAGGTGTCAGTAAGATATAACTGCAGAAACACATGGAGGTAACAGTAGGCTGTAATGAGTTAAGAACATTAGAACTGCTGTCATTATACTGCACCACAGTCAATACTCATTGTAGGCACTTCACTGTCTATATCTCAAATGTCTGACGTAAAAATGGCCAAAGTAAAGTATTCCAGTCTCTCTGCATATAATACATGCTAGCTTTGCAAAGGCAAACTATTTTAATTGATCATACAACAAAAAAGTAAGTTACTTTCATCAACATACACCTCTACACCCACCCAGCAGTTATCTCCACTCTGTGTGTACATGCCAACTGATTGTGGCAAAAATAAAACAAAAACGCCCCTATCTCTTAAAATAAAAATTAGGATACAGCCAAAAATGAATGAGAAACAAATGCCCAGAAATAGTGACAGATTTTAACTATTGTTTTATGTAAAGTGGCAAGAATAAAAGTTTTGCATTAGCATGCATTTTCTGAGGAACATAAATGTTGAAACTCAAGAGAATGGCATTAATTAGTGACTCCTGTCCTCAATGATTTGGCAGAAATCATTTATTTTAAGAGTAACAACCCTAGTATAATAGACAAAACTGAGGGCACTCAGGAAAGTAAAGGACAGTTGAGAGCTATGTGATTTCAACTTTGTTTCACATAAAAAGCAGCAAGCCCACAAGTAGTTCTGTTTGCTTCACACAAATACAGATTAGTGCTGTGAAGATGGATGGATAACAGAGCAAAAAAGTAGAAGAAAAATCAGTTTCATCTATAAACAGCCCACCATCCAGCAATCATAGCAACTTTGTTGCGTACAATGCATTTGACCATGATAAAAATACTACCTCTTGATCTCTTTAGGCAAGAATCAGAGACAAAGAAAAACATTATGGGGAGAAAATGTCTGAAATCAGAAACAACTGATGTTAAGTTGTCATTCTCGCCTTCATTCTTGCTGGATGGGTTCGGAGCCGAATTTAGGCTCCGACTCGGCGTATACTATAGCTCGAGAGCTATTTTTACCAGCTCGAGGCAGTCCTATATCAAACAATACCATGCGCTAACTCCCCAGATCTCGTTTGCCGCTTCGCTACGAGGTTGTCTATTTTACCGGCTCAGGTCAGTAAGGAGTTTTTACTTAATCAAACTGGTTTTTCAGTAGTTTTTTTCTCAGTAGCTATCCTCTTTTTAGATCCCTTTTCTGAATCCTCTTCTCTTGTAGCCCTTCTTCCCTCCCTTAGTTAATTTTTTATCTTGGGCCTACGGGCTTTACCTCAGTTCGCCACCCCTTTCTATCTGTGTGTGTGGGTTTAGTCAGTTCCCTCAACTATTTTTAATTTTAAATTGTGTGTGTGTGTGTGTGTGTGTGTGTGTGTGTGTGTGTGTGGGCTGACTGTGTTTTTTTTCTCTCACTGGTCAGGAGTATGTCCAAAGACCCTAAGGTCTCCGGATTCAAGAAGTGTGACTTGTGCTGCCAGAAAATGTCTCTGACAGACGGTCACACTTCTTGTGTCTATTGCTTGGGGCCTTTACACCTGCAGGACTCTTGTTCCGTTTGTCACGGTTTTAGTTCAAGAGTCCTGCAGGAGAGGCATAACAAGCTAATTCTAAGGGGCTTGTTAATGCCTGATGACTCCCCGTCCAAGTCTGGTTCAGGGAAGTCATCAAAAACTGCCAAACCCTTGGCTCCAGCTTCTGAGTCGAGGGCTGGCGTTATAGAGATGGCTCCGACCTCGGTTCTGGCTGGCTCTGAGGCGAGCAAAGTGGTTTCCACTCCGAAACCATCATCGGAGCCAACCCCAGTGCGCAAGTGCTCTAGGTCCCCCTCCCTAAAGTCCATTAGATCGGCTCCGAGATCCCCTCTCTTATCGGAGTAGAGTCATAGGACTCATTCATCGAGGTCGTCTAGGCTTTCGGACCATGACATTGAGAGGGTGGTCAGTAGACTTATAAAATCTCAGGCACTGGCCCAAATGCTCCAAAGCCCATCTCACCAGACTGTGGCTCCTTCATTACAATTATCTATTCCTCCACCAACTCATCACTCGAGCTCGGAGCCGGAGTTCCTCGGAACCGTGACCTTGCCTACGTCTGAGCCGATACTTCCTCCTTCGGCTCCAGTGTCGTCGGCTCTGACCCCTTCATTGGTTCCGTCCGTGGAGAGGGCCGGGCGTCGGGACTCCATTGTCGGCTCCGAGGGGGCGAGTAGCATCGGACCCTTGTCCGACCCAGCTCTCCCTCTCGGAGCTTCGGCTCTGGTTAGCTCGGCCCCGACATCATTCTCAGAGCCTTCTCTGTTGGCTCCGGGGGTGGTTCCGGTCTCTTCGGAGCTGGTGCTGCCCTTGGTGTCTGATAGGGAGCCTTCGAGGTGATGAGGAGTGTGCTGGACCCAGTGTCCACTCCAGGGTTAAGTTCTGCGGCTCCTCCCTCCATAGTGCCTGTTACGGTCTCTGGCCATTCTCTTGCACCTGTCAGCAGAGATCCAAAGCGTGGGGTACCCACTTTGGGTGTCTCCTCCTCTTCAGAGGGCTCCCCTGAAGTTTCAGGGGAATCCCCTAGGAAAAGAAAGTGCAAGAGGAAGCACATAGACTCCCCTGAGTCTGTCACGTTGGACACCGACTTGGATGAGTCGGAAGGTTCCCCCAGATCCCCCTCTGAGGATGACTCCTTTTCAGACATCCTGGAAATCCTTAGACAGAGGGGAAATTGGTCCACTCTCAAACCTTCTGAGGATGAGTTGGTTTACCTTGACACTTTTGGATCTCGCCCTTCCACCTCCTGGGTGTCTCCCCCTTTCAACCCACTAATGGAGGTAGTGGCTAGAAAGGCATGGGCAGCTCCTGATTCAATGGAACCTACCCCTAGGAGGCCTTCTAAATTTATTTCTGCACCAGATGGTAAATCCTTTCTTACCAAAGGTGTGTCAGTTGATGCTATGGTGGTAGCAGCAGCCACTAAGAAGGAGTTGTCTGATCCTTCTGTATCTGTTCATCCTCCTAACAAAGAGTCCAGGACCATGGACAGGTATGGCAAGCGGACCTTTGCTTCAGCAATTTTTTCCATGAGATTGCTGAACTATTTGTGTCATTTCACCCGCCTTCAAAGAGACTTGCTCAAAGAGCTGGGTGAAACGATACAGGATCCTTCTGCTGCGAGGTTTAAGGACAAAATAAACTCTCAGCTGGCTGCCCTGATCTCCATTGTTAACTCCTCCATGCGGCTAATTTCTTATGCAACCGATGGAGTGAGCAGAGCTGCTGGGACAGGCGTTGCGTTAAGACGTCACGCTTGGATGCGGCTCTGTAACTTTGCCGATCCCTTCAAGGCGTCCTTCACTAACACCCCCTTTGATGGTTTGAATTGTTCAGACCTCAGGTGAAGAATACCCTCACCAGATGCAAGCAAGATGGTAAAACTCTCTCTGCCGTGGGAGTCCGCTTTTCCACCCCTTCTAGACCTTATCCTAAGGGACAGAAGGGAGGGAAGATGTGGTTCCGCAAACCCCAGGGAGTCGCACCTGCCGCATGTGGTGATTTTCCCCCTAGAGGCAGAGGGGGAAATAACAACAGACACCGCCCTAGGGGCAGAGGGGGTCCTCAGAATCAGGGTTCTAGGGAATCTTTTCCTGATCAACCCTTTCAGCATCCCTGAGAAGCTGCCCGACTGTCCGCCTTCGGAAGCAGTAGGGGGAAGATTATCTCTGTACCCGGAAGCCTGGCAATCCCTCTCCCGAGACACATGGGTACAGAAGATCATATCCGAGGGTTACAAAATCCCCTTTACCATCCCCCCCGGTACAACCGCCAAGACCCCTACCAGATGTACCACCCGCACAAAGGAGTCAGGCTCAGCTAGAAATAAAAAAGCTATTAGCAAAAAGAGTCATCCAGGCAGTCCCAGCAGATCAGCTAGGGTCCGGAATTTACTCCAGGTTCTTTTTGGTACCAAAAAAGACAGGAGACTGGAGACCTATTTTGGATCTCAGCAGGTTAAACAAATCTGTGCTAAAGACAAAATTTCAGATGGTAACACTGCAGTCCATTCTACCCTTTTTGGGCAGAGACAACTGGATGTGCTTGTTAGACCTCCAGGACGCGTACTACCACATAAAGATACACAGACGTTCCAGGAGGTTTCTCCGCTTCCGGCTGGGAGTCAGTCATTTTCAATCCAGAGCCCTGCCCTTTGGTCT
Source organism: Protopterus annectens (assembly GCF_019279795.1). Classification (NCBI taxonomy): domain Eukaryota; kingdom Metazoa; phylum Chordata; order Ceratodontiformes; family Protopteridae; genus Protopterus; species Protopterus annectens. The sequence goes on from NC_056731.1 coordinate 347,154,622, forward strand.
CACCACAGCCCCCCGGGTGTTCGCCAAATGTATGGCAGTGATCACAGCTCACCTGAGACAGAAAGGATTCCAGGTGTTTCCATACTTAGACGACTGGCTCATTTCCACTACCACCAAACATGATCTCATAATGGCCAGGGATTACACTATGCAGCTTTGCAACAGTCTGGGTATTTCTATAAATTTTGAAAAGTCCTCCTTGTTGCCTTGTCAATGTATCAACTTTATAAGCGCCGTATTAAACACCACAGAAATGTCTGCAACACTACCACCCCAGAGAGTGGCAGACATCAGGCGGAATGTTCAGACCCTGTTTCAGCCCAACAAAGTCCAGGTCAACCGAGTGTTGAAAGTGTTGGGCCTCATGGCGGCGGCAATTCTTCTACTTCCATTAGCCCGCTTCCACATGAGACTCCTTCAGTGGATGCTCTTTTCTCAGTGGTCTTTTCAACAGCTACCAATGACCCACAACATTTGGATAACCCCATCTTGCAAGAAACATCTCTCCTGGTGGATGGTTTCCCCTCAGCTTTTTCAGGGCAGACCCTTTGTTCTCCCCCTTCCAGTTGCCACTGTCACTACAGATGCCTCCCTGATTGGGTGGGGGGGGGCATTATCACGGCAGGACGGTCCAGGGCACTTGGCAACAATCAGAATGCCACCTGCACATAAATGTCCTGGAGATGAGGGCGGTGCTTTTGACGTTGCAGGCCCTTCAGAGCTCTCTTCCCAAAGGGACTATAGCAATTCAGACGGACAATATGTCTGTGGTGTGGTATATAAACAAGCAGGGCAGAGCAGAGTCCTATCCCCTCTGTCGAGAAGCACTCAGACTTTGGCAATGGGCGATTTCATCTTAATGGTTTCTGATAGCAATGCACATCCCCGGGAAGTCCAACGTCATAGCAGACAGATTGAGCAGAACTATCTTCATGCCTCACGAATGGTCTCTAAATCAAGCAGTAGCAGACAGAATCTTTCGGAAGTGGGGCCAGCCTTACTGCGACCTTTTCGCAACTCCCCAAAATAGCAAGTGCCTCGACTTCTTCACACTTTTTCCTCTGCCAGGCCAACCCCTCAGAGACGCTCTTGTTCACGTTTGGCCCCGGGGTCTTCTTTATGCTTTTCCTCCTTTTCTGTTGATTCCGCAATTAATTCAGAAAGCAATCGCATTGAGATCCAAAATGATCCTCATTGCCCCGTTTTGGCCTCGGCAAGTTTGGTTCCCGTACCTGCACAAATACCTACTGGAACAGCCTTGGCATCTGGAACCCTTTCCGGATCTATTGACCCACTTCACGGGCAAGCTGCATCAGTCTCTACATTCCATCAACCTCACAGCTTGGTTGCTCCACTTCCAGCCATAGCCAGGCTTCCCCTTATTTCTCCTCCTGTTCATGATATAATTCTGGCCTCCCATAAGTCCAATACTAGGAAGACTTATGCTAGTAAATGGAAGCATTTTTCATTCTGGGCGCAAAATAGGTCCTTAGATCCCTTTCATGCACCCATTCATGTGGTTCTGGATTTTCTGGCGGAACTTTTTCATTCTGGATCATCGGCCACTATCAGAGTACAATTAGCGGCCATTGCTAATTTTCATGTTGGACTCTCAGAAGCAAATATTATGTCCCACAAACTCTGTAAAGCCTTCCTCAAGGGTATCCTTTTACTCAGACCTCCAGTAAAAGATCCACCTCCACAATGGGACTTGAATTTAGTTCTAACTTCACTAATTCTGCCCCCTTTTGAACCTGCAGCTTCTTGTTCCCTCAAACTACTTTCTTGGAAAACACTGTTTTTAGTAGCTATAACATCCGCCAGAAGGGTCTCGGAACTCCAAGCCTTGTCTGTCCATCCTCCTTATTTGGTTTTTCATAAAGACAGGGTAACTCTCAGAACAAACCCTTCTTTCCTTCCAAAAGTGCTATCGGAAGCAAATTTGAATCATTCTATTGACTTACCTGTCTTTTTCCCATACTATACCAACAGAGCTGAACAAAAATTACATTCATTAGATGTTCATCGCCAATTACGCTATTATCTAGACAGGACAAAACAATTTAGAAAGTCAGATCAGCTTTTTCTCTCTTATGCGGCAGGTAAGAAAGGGCTTCCAGTTTCAAAAGTTACCCTTTTCAGATGGCTGACATCTATTATTACCTTGGTCTATGAGTTGAGACACAGGCAACTCCCCTCTAGGCCTAAGGCTCATTCAACCAGGGCTCTATCAACTTCAACGGTGTTTCAAGCAAGGTTACCACTAGATGCCATTTGTGCAGCAGCTACATGGGCTTCCAAACATACTTTTATTGCTCATTACAAGCTTGACTTAGCCTCCAGAAATAGAGCTGATTTTGGTTCCACTGTACTCAGGAGTCTGTTTCGTTGAGCCACCCAGGACTAAGGTGCTAGGGACGCTGTCCCATCCAGCAAGAATGAAGGCGAGAATGACAACTTAACATTAAGAAGTTATGTCTTACCATAACGTTCCATGTTAGTTGTCTTCTTCTCGCCTTCTTTCTTGCGTCCCTCCCTCCTGCCCCCTAGCCTGGACAGACTCGAGATTGAGTCCTTCCTTTTTGGAGATACAATATGTTGCGTCTTTCCTGGTATCCTTAGTATTACTAACAGGTAATCTTCTAATAAAGAGGGTTATAATATTTTTATTATAAGATTGTTGCTTATACTATGTCTTAGCTTCCAAACGAGATCTGGGGAGTTAGCGCATGGTATTGTGGGATATAGGACTGCCTCGAGCCGGTAAAAATAGCTCTCGAGCTATAGTATAGGCTGAGTCGGAGCCGAGATTCTGCTCCGATCCCATCCAGCAAGAAAGAAGGCGAGAAGAAGACAACTAACATGGAATGTTATGGTAAGACATAACTTCTTATTATATACTGCTCTCTTATATTCAAAAAGTTGCCACAATAACAATGTCAGAACTGGTATATATTTTCTAAAGGATTTGAGGCCTGAAGCTCAAATGTTTATTATTATTTAATGATGGTAGTCATCTTTATTGCTTTGCTAAAAAAAACATATTTTATGAAGAACACATTAGCATGAGGCAAAGTCAGTGACATTTTACAAAATCAGGGAGAGTTTCAACATGGTTTCACAGTGTACAGTACTCAGTGTTTATTTCATGCAAATGCACAGTAGTTCTGTAAAGCCAGAATGTAAGCAAAGCTAAGAAAATTGTGAGAAGGTAAGTTGCTTTCATAAACAGCCAACCTGCTCCTGCAGTTATTGAATGAAAGCCTTAGTGATTTAAAAGAAAACCACAACTTTTATGAGACACATAACAGACATTTCAGGTTAAATCAGGGGTGTTCCACAATATCAGGTACAGTTGGAAGTTGGTTTCACAAAACAGCACACAGAGTGTAAATATTCCAGCTTATCTTACACAAATGCACAATAGTCCTATAAAGCCAGAATGTAAACTGAGGAAAAAATACAAGCGGAGTTGCAGATTATAAACATTAAGCAAATAAAGGCACATTCTGCAAAATCAGGAATGATTTTAAATTTGTTTCACAGTAAGACTGGTCAGAAGATAAATACTCCAATTTATTTCACACAAATGCACACTAGCAATTGAAGAGGGCAAGCTGCTCTTGTACACATCACACCTACCCCACCATTCTGATTGCCTGCTGGAATAGGAACAAAAATGAAAAATAAATATTCCATTTTATTTCACACAAATGAACACATGCCCTTAATGTCAGACCTTAAACAGTGCAAATAAAAAAGATGCGTTACTTTCATTCACAGTTCATTTAGCTCGCCTCCACCTGGTTGTCTTTCACCAAATGAATAAAAAAATGAAAACAGATATTCCAATTTATTTTACACAAATGCACCCTACCCTTTAATGGTAGACTTTTAACTGAGCATATAAAGAGGACAAGTTAATTTAATCTACATCACAGCTAGCCATCTCCCTGAAAATGAGAGAATAATTATTTCCATTTTATTTCACACAGATGTACGCTAATCCTTAATATCAGGCTTTAAAATGAACAAATGAAGATGATAGATTAATTTGAGTTTCAGAGTTTATATCCTTCAGAAAATGCATGGTAACTCAAATTATTTTATTCTAGCAATGTTTGAAGTTTATAATAATAATATTTAAAATGTATCCCTATTTTTAGGTCATGTACCCCTGTTAGTTTAGGTTTTATCCAAATTTCTTGTGCTAAGAGGTTGAGAGGTATGACACTAACACTTAAAGCCAGACTTTAAACTGAACATGTAAAGAAGGCAAATTACCTTCACCCACAGCAAATCTAGAACCTCAAAAAAGAGAGAATACATATTCCAGTTTGTTTCACTCAAATATACAGCAGCCTTTAACTCCAAACTGTAAACTAAGCAAATGACAAGGGAAGCTTACTTTCAACTACAGCAGAACTAGTCCCCAATGTTTTGATCTTCAGCATATTTTATGAACGTGTATTTATGTATGTATATATATATATATATATATATATATATATATATATATATATATATATTATACACACACACACACACACACACACACACACACACACACACACACACACACACACACACACACACACACACACACACACACACACACACACACACACACACGCACACACTTCTCTCTCTCTCTCTCTATATATATATATATATATATATATATATATATATATATATATATATATCTTCAGCTGCCTTTATGCATGTTTCAAAAAACAGTGATTGCCTTCAAACAGGCAATCCACTAACACACAAAGTTATCTATGTACACTTTTGACACATGTTATCTTTCTATTTACTGCCTTCCCAATGAATTATGGGAAGGCAGCAAAGAGAAATCTGCAGAACGTTAGACAGACTTTTACTTAAAAAACTAAGTAAAGACCCTGTGCTGAATATTTTCACCAGTATGTGTAGACTTGCACAAATGACAGGCACCATGAGTATATAAAGATAAATACTCACAGTGTTTGTTATTTAGCCTTAGAAGATTTAATCTTTAAGTTATTAGTCACTTATTATGCTTTGTATGTAAGCTAATAGAAGTGACATAGCTTATATTCTGAACACAATGAAACTTTTAAAATAAAGTTGTTTTCTTGACTGGCTTTGGGCTATCCTGTACCTGTGAGTCTTGTGCAAACAAATGGATCACCACAAATTATAATCTGCCACTGCCAGCCACCAGCTGCTTCATAATCACTTAATGTATATATATTTCTGGACATTTGAATTGCTGGATGATCATTCCCATTTCATAACCATGCATGTGTACATAAAATTTCAAGAGATTCAGCGTCATACAACCTTTCTTCCAAAACAGATAAGAGGATATTTGATTTCTCCTCTCTAGTCTTCTCATAAATGCATAAATTAGAATGATCACAGAAAGGAACATGAAAGACAAGAAAGAGGAGACTTTTTAGCAAGAAAATAAAATGGTGTGCACCTCAGTGATAACATTTTCCATCTGCTCTTCCGATTAGCAGTGTCAGTGAATAACTTGTAGCACACTTGCTTTTGGTATATAAGGCTGTGAGTTCTATTCCCCTTTGAGGTAGAATGATTACGGACACTGCAGTTCAGTATAAGGGGAATGCTTCACTTCAGAGTGTGCCATGCTTTGGATAAAGACTATAAATTGAGGCTTCAGTCCAGGTTGTCCCATGCTTTGGATAAGATTTTCAACTGAGACGTCACTCCAGAGTGCCCCATGCTTTGGATAAAAACTTTAAATTGAGGCTTCAGTCCAGAGTGTGCCATGCTTTGGATAAGACATTAAACCAAGGCTTCACTCTAGAGTGTGCCATGCTTTGGATAAGACTTTAAACCATGGCTTCACTCCAGATTGTGCCATGCTTTAGAATAAGACTTTAAACTGATGCCTCACTCCAGAGTGCGCCAGCTTTGGATAAAGACTTTAAATTGAGGCTTCACTCCAGAGTATGGCATGTTTTGGATAAGACATTAAACCGAGGTTTCACTCCAGAGTGTGTCATGCTTTAGATAAGACCTTAAACCGAGGCTTCACTCCAGAGTGTGCCATGCCTTGGATAAGACTTTAAACCGAGGCGTTACTCCAGAATGTGCCATGCCTTGGATAAGACTTTAAACTGAAGCTTCACTCCAGATTGTGTCATCCTTTAGAATAAGACTTTAAACTGAGGCTTCACTCCAGAGTGTGCCAGCTTTGGATAAAAACTTTCAATTGAGGCTTCACTCCAGAGTGTGCCATGCATTGGATAAGACATTAAACCAAGGTTTCACTCCAGAATGTGCCATGCTTTGGATAAGATTTTAAACTGAGGCTTTACTCCAGAGTGTGCCATGCATTGGATAAGACTTTAAACCAAAGTTTCACTCCAGAGTGTGCCATGCTTTGGATAAGATTTTAAACTGAGGCTTTCCTCCAGAGTGTGCCATACTTTGGATAAGATTTTAAACTGAGGCTTTACTCCAGAGTGTGCCATGCTTTGTATAAGACTTTAAACTGAGGCTCCATCTGTTTGAGTTGGTGGTAGTTCAGGTGGATAGTAAAGATTCCATGCCACCTGTTAAAAAGAGTAGGAGAAGTTCCCTTCCCTTTACTTTGTATGCCTAAAAGCATACATTGTCTGTAAAACTTAATATCTTAATCATTCTACCTTTTCCAATATTATCCACAGTCATTCAGAAGGTTAAAAAGGACTCTGCAAAGATCTTTGGAAAAATTAGTTCTCCCTTGTTTTGGTATGACCATGGAAAATTACCACAAGGTCCTCACAGACTGGACCTACTCACACAAAACCAGGGGGATTTGATACATCCCTTTCCCAACTGTAACAACCATAACTGACTTCCTGAATATTAAAACCTTAATACCCTTTAGGCATATTTTTGGGGGACAAAAGGAGGTATTAACAAAGACAACAAATTCTGCTGTTAGAAAAGCATTTATTATTAATAAGAAAAGGTTTTCTAGTTGGTGTTAAAAAATAATCATCACACATTCAGAGCTAGTGTTTCTCTGGTTCTATATTATTTGTGTGAATTGGTATCCTATGGCCTGTCTTCCTCAATCAAGGTTCATTTGTCAGCTATTATAGCATGTCTGCCAATGGATCCCCCTCTGTCAATGTAGTGTCATGTGAGAATGTTTTTGAAAGGGGTGTTGCCAATGAATTCTCATAGAAACAGGTGGCTCTTCCTTTACATCTTATCTTTGTGTTAGAAAAACATAATCCTTGTTCCATCTGAAACAACTCATTAGGCTGGTCTGAGGTTCTTGACACTGAATACAGTCTTACATATTGCTGTGATCTTTGCAAAAAGCATATCTGAGTTGCAAGCTCTTATGGTCGGTCAGCCGTCTCTCATTTTCTCCAAAGATAGGGTTTCTTTAATTACTAATTCTTCTTTTATGCTTTTAGTTGTAGCCTAGTTCTCTGTTTTTTTAAGAGCCTGAAAATGAATGAGATGGCAGCATCTGCGGTGGTGCAGCAGTAGCGTTGTTGCCTTACAGCAAGAGGCGCTCCCGTTCGATTCTCAGCTAGTGTGCGGGGAGTGCATTCTGTGTGGAGTCTGCATGTCCTCCCCCCAGGTCGAGTGGCATTCTGAAAGACATGCGTGAATGGGCGTGCCTTCGTTGAAGGTTGGGCGTCGGGCTGGCAACTTGACACCATGAAAATCTACTGCCAATCATTAGCAGACCCGAGTTCTGCTGTGGCGACCCCTAACCGGGAAAAGCCAAAGGACAACAACAAAATGAATGAGATGGCATAATCCATGCCTTGTATGTTCCCAGACAACCTTAATATTACCTTGCTAGAACAAAATCTTGCAGAACTTCTGATCAGTTGTTTATTTTCGTATGAAGGGAAGAAAAAAAGATAGTCTGGGTCAAAGGAGAGTATTTCCAAATAGTTGTCTGATGCTATTTCCTTTTGTTATAATCACAACAAAATTATTCCAGGCAGGGTCAAGTCTCATTCTAAAAGGGCTTTGGCTTTATCTGTGGCTTTTTGGAAAGGATGGTAGTCTAGAAATATTCTAGAAGCAGCAACTTTGTCCTCTGAGCATACTTTACAAACACTATAAATTACATTACTTCTCCAAGTCTAGGGCAGGCATTGCTAGGGCCATTTCCCAGGGGCTACTAGATCCATATCCTTCTTCCTTCCAGGCATGTGATTCTAGGTAACATACCCATATACTTTTTGCCACTGCAGCAGTCACCCATGTGTAGAACATAGTATAGCTGTGTAAATATACATACCATAACAGTAGATGTTTGAATGATCTTTGCTGAGGTAGTCAGAAAATCCCTCTATACCCCCTTTTTAATGCCTTTGTTTCCAGTGTGTGGACATTTATTAGCATTAGTATTAGTATTAGTTTTGTACTAGTATTAGTATTACTATTGTTTTTTTTATTATTATTATTATTATTATTATTATTATTTCCCTAGCATTGTCCTTCTCATGGCTTTAGACTCACTTTCTCTGTTGGCATGAAATCTCTGAAGGGCCTGGCACCCAAACCTGTCTTTTAGTTAGCTCAGAGCAAGCTAAGTAATGCTTTTGGCATGTGGAAGGTACTTTCAAGCTCTGGCAGCTGCCTGTCTGTATATTCTTGAGGAGATATAATCAATATAGCTTAGGCCTCTGTAGCAGTGATTATTTGGACATCTTCTTAAAAGCTGTACTGTACTGTAATTCTTCCTGGCTTGATATTGGCATGTCAGAGTTGTTAGGGTTATTTAACAAGATTCTGCTGAAACCAATTTCTGTAGTCTAACTTAATTCTTGTTTTGGATTGTTCTTACAACAAAAGAGAATACTATACATACATCATTTCTGACTCTTTTTGCATGTGTCACTAGATTCTGGAACCTTCATCATTTTCAACCTCCTACATTGTGGGCTAAATTCAGAATATTCTGACATTTTACTTAAATATTTGCTTTTGCCTGTAGTTCAGTTAATTTATGTGATATATTATGACCATTAAAACTCTTAATTTTACTTTCTTACCTCTCTCTTGTTTGATTATTCTTAAGACCACATATATCATGATTTCTTCGATTTCTTTATGCAAATTATTCTTCTTCTGGCTTTTTCCCGGTTAGGGGTTGCCACAGCGGATCACCTGTCTGCTCATGATTGGCAGTGGAGTTTTACAGTGTCGAGTTGCCAGCCCGGCGCCCAACCTTCCACAGAAGGCACACACTCACCTAGGGCCAATTTAGAGTGTCCAATCCACCTACAGCATGTCTTTGAGATGTGGGAGGAAACCAGAGCACCCGGAGGAAACCCACGTGACCACAGGGAGGACATGCAGACTCCACACAGAAGGCACCCCAGCTGAGGATCAAACCAGAGAACCTCTTGCTGTGAGGCGGCACCGCTAACTGCTGCACCACCGTGGCCACCCTTCTTTATGTAAATCATTCTGATATTAAAACCGCATACAGTATTAACCACAGAAATCAGAGGCCTGTCCTTACTGCCCTCCTTTCTGATACAGTACTTGGCAAGCTCACATAATTTCAAAGATAGCTGCTTTACGATGTAAAAGTATGGATCCCAAAACATAATCCACATAATGATTTGCAGAAACACCCACCAGGATCATCACAGACGAGAAATGCAAGACTTAAATTATGCATGTCTGATTTCCTGTGATAAAGATCAATTTGTTTAAGAATGTCTAGTTCAACAATATGTTCCTCAGGAAAATATGTTTGTATTCACAACAGGCACACAACATTCCTCCTGGTTAGTTCATTCTGATTAATATTAAATTATTATGGGTAGATCTGACTCCAGTTTCTAAGACTGTTCCTACTTTTGCAAAGACATGATGTTCATTACATTTCTGAGGCATTTTTCTGTACTATAGCTTTTTTCAATACATTCAGTATGTCCGACTTATGACACTGCAAGTGTTCTTATTTGCAGAATCCAAAAAAAACACAAGGCTTCTTACCAGGAATGTGGCAAGAAAATTCCATTTTATACTCACAGGCTCTAAGTGCTATACCCCTTTGACACCTGCCACAAATAGACACAGCTCTCAAAATGCTGCTCTGCAAGCACTAAATAAATGTAAGTAACATGTTCAACTGTTACCCATAAAACTATTGAAAATATTATTTTTATTTTAGCAATATACTCAGAGTATAAAGAGTGCACCTGGATAATGTACTCAGAGTACAAAAAGTGTACCTGGATAATGTACTCAGAGTACAAAGAGTGTACCTGGATAATGTACTCAGAGTACAAAGAGTGTACCTGGATAATGTACTCAGAGTACAAAGAGTGTACCTGGATACACCCTTGCTTCTTTCTATAAAGCATGGCAAAAGCTTGTAGAACATTTATTACACAAGGCATTATTAATAATTCAGAATGTAATTGCTGATACAGAATAATCGGTCATGAAGAAAATAAATGTACATCTTATTCATTAGAGAAGTGATTCTGCACAAAATAATGTAGAAAATGTGGCAAAGTGGGAAAATAGTACATAGAAAAATGTCATAAACTGCAGCATTTACTCACCAGTCACATTGCCAGTGATTTTCCATTGAATGTGTAATATATATAACCAGCCTTTAGAAAGAAACTATTTGTTTCTTTCCCAGAAGAAGTGTTTCATTCAGAATGAGAACAGCAAACTGCAGAGGAGTGAAATGGGGAATGTATTGCATGGGAGCTTATGGTCATAGTGTTTCATACATAGTCCTCCCTCGCTGCAGCCAGTAGACAGCACTCTGGGAAATGAAATGCCAGCTTTGTTTTATTCTGTTCAAGAAGGATTCTGTGAAAGAAAATCATTTACTCAAAGACATAAGCAGCCATGAAATTATACAGCTGATTATGACAATGTGCTTCCTGTAAAACTGTAGATGAATAATAAAGAAAGCATATTTGCAAGTTATTATCCTGAAGGAGCCAAAAGGCTCTACTCAGAATACTAAAGCAGTCATGTTCTCTGTTTTAAGAGAAAGAGAGACTTTTAAAAGTGTTTCTTAAATAGGGAGTTGTCTGCAGGCATGATAATCATACCTCTCAACCTCCAAATGCAAGAAATCCAGACAAAACTATATAAAGCATGGGGGACAAAGCCCCCAAAGCAGGGGCAGATTATAAATATTGCTCTTATATACTTTGAAAGTTACTAGAATAACAAGTTTTGTATCTGCATGTATTTTTGGAATGCTATGCATCTACAATTTACCTATATGTCATTATTTAATTACTTCAATCCTCAAGTATTTGACAGAAAAAAACACAAACATTTTATGAGGAACAAACCAGAAATATGAGGTAAAAGTCTGGATAAATGCTTGTTAGATGTCTTAATAAGTTTTGATTAGGAAATGTTAAGGTTCCTCTAGGGAAAGACAATGCCTAAAAAATGAAACTCAGTGCTAGACAAGTACTTATCAAACGCCAAATGCTGACTCCAATTTTAATAATGTAATATGGTAAGTAAGAGGCAGACAGCAAGAAAAGTATTATTACTTGTGTATACCATACAGTGATCAGCAGATACAAATTCAATTAATTTTCTTTCACCTAACAGGTATGTTTCAGGATCAGGGTTTTAATAACTGGTGCCAAAATCCTAGACTGAAACTAAATGCCAAAAATCCATTTTTGTATCCTTTGGGAAGTCATCTACTCCAGGGAACTACCACATTGACAATGTGCCCTTAGAGTTGATTCAGTTGTTCAGGATCAGGGGCAGCAATCTTGTACTCCGAACAGCTCAACTTAACCCACATACCTTTACCTCACCCTGACTTCCACCCAGCTGAGCTACTTATTCTTAATTGTCACTTAAACCACCCCCAAAAAATGTGCTATAGCAGCCATCTATATACCACCTGGAAATAACATACATATCCTTGAACCTATCTTGTCATGCATCTCACTCTATATACCATACAAGACAATTATCCTTGGAGATGTCAACATTGACTGGAAAAAAACTATCAAACATCTCTCCAAATTTTAGCATTAACCTCCATAGTTTCAATCAATTACAATGTCCACTCACTTAAATAAAATCAGCAATAATAGCTGCATCCTAGATTGGATCATAATTTCTGATCCAAAACTTTATTATAACCCTGTCACTCTACCCAACTCTCTGAGTGACAACCTCCCTATTTGTGTGCAAAGACACTCTTTAAATTCCCAGGTCCCAACTATACTGAGATTGCTACAACCTTTCCTGCTTTGATGCTGAAACCTTTAATAGTAGGCTCTCATTAGTAAACTGGTCCAACCTTCACCACTTTCTCCTCAATGATGCAGTTCTAGAATTCAGCCATACCTTCTTTGATATACTTAACTCCCTAGCACCAGTGAGGAAAACGTAGATAAAGTTAACCACACCCCCTGGCTCACTAAAGGCACTCACTCCCTTATGAAAAAAAGAGATAGCATTTAGAAACAACGGCTGAAAACTAAACCCACCATGCTACTCCAAAACTACAAAGAACTTAGAAACCTCACCAAAAAGTAAATCAACAAAGATAAGAAAAAAATTCTGCTATGATGCCCAATCAACCCAGCACTCTAACCCCCCAAAATTCTGCCACACCATTAATAAAATCCTCCACTCTGGGGAACCTACTACCCAACTCCTACCCTAACAATACTTCACAAGAAGCAGCCACACTGCTTAACTCTTACTTCACTGAATCTATCCACAAACTAACCCACACTGATCAAAATAATAATCTTCCCCCACCTCTTCCATGATTACCAGTGCCACCTTCTCATTTAAACCAGTAGCCACTGCTTATATAAAATCTCTTCTCTTCTGCTTAAACTAAACCATGTCCCCCTCTTCTGATAATCTGCCTCCCTTCTTTCTTAAAATTGCAGCTGACTCCAAAGCCTACCCAATTTCAATACTCGTAAGCAGCTCAGTCCAAGAATCTACTGTCCCTGACATCTGGAAATCCTTCTAAACCATACCACTGCACAAAGGAGGTAACTTCACTGATTCTTCTAATTTTAGCCCAATAACCATTCTCTCCCCACTCTCTAAAGTCCTTAAAAATGCATTCACGATAAGCTCCTTAAACACCTAATTCAGGAAAACCTTCTGACCCCCACCCAACATGGCTTTAGGCCAAATCATAGTACTTCCACTGTCCTTCTATCTTTCACTCATACTGTCACAGAAGCTAGAGACAAAAAACAACTGATGTCCTGTCTATCCCTTGACCTCTCAAAAGATGTTGATACTGTTGCTCACTCTAAGCTACTAACTAAATTATTTGATCTCAACCTCTCTACCTCCACTATCCTCGGGTTCTCCAGCTATCTTACTATTAGGTTACAGTCAGTCAGATGGCAAACCACCTGCTTCCCTTTTTTACCTATCCAGACAGGAGTCCCCCAAGGCTGTACTCTAGGTTGTCTTCTTTTCAATATCTTTAAAAAACAACCTCCACACATCCTGCAGAACCTCCTCCATTATACAGTATGATGGCAAATCTACTTTTATCTCCCTCCTGATGACGTCACTCACCTTCATTCTGTTACACAAAACTCATTTCTCATCATCGAACAATGGCAAATTGATAACCATCTCATCCTTAATCATAAAAAAACTCCTTCTCTTCCTTCCTAAATTTCTCTCTCGCATCACAAAACCACCTTCTCCATCTCATCTCTTGATAACAATGTTATTAAAGCTGAATCACACACAAAGCTCATAGGCACCATAATTGATGATCAATTAAAATTTGACCTCCATATTCAGTAATGCATCAAAAAGACACACCAAAAATTAGGTCCACTCTATCAAAATTAAAAAAAAATCCTGTCTCCTGATGCCAAATCTTCTCTGGCACAGACATACAAATTTATAACAAAATAGCTAGATTTGCCAGCAACCTACCATACAAATCTCACCACTGCCTTGCTCTAAAACATCTCCAATGGCTCAAATTCCCCCAACTACTCCTATCTGAGCTACAAATCACTCACTCCTTACTAAATAAACCCTCAGCCTGTCCTTCCCTCTCCTCTCTAGTATCCCTCTGTACTACGACTCATATTCTCCATAGCTCTGATCAACTCCTGCGTGACATATACAAACCTAATAAAAACATAGGCAAACTACTCTACAAAGGCACTGTGGCCAAAGCCTGGAAAAACTCCCCAAATATTCCAAATATCAAATACACTAACAGCTTCAAAAAAGAACTGAAATCTACCTTGTAAACTCAAGCTCCTGCCTTTGCCAGCACCCTACCTCACCCTCTCCCCTATTTTACCTCTCTTTACCCTAAGACTTATATCTCTTAGGTACATAGATTGAACAACTTCTATGAGCTATCAGCTATCAGCCTCTTCACTGTACATATACTTTATGTAAATAGCAACACTTTCATGCTATGTTGCTTATATAGATAATTTTCTGTAATACAACATAATACAATGTAATACAACGTAATGCAATGTAATACAACACAATGCCAACATGGACACTAACTTGCTGCTCTAGACTTACATAGGTATTTCACCTTCTGTTATTTAAGTCTATCTCTTTTCTTTATAACATGCCATTTGACTTGTATAAACTTTCTACATAACTGTTTATTGTTAATTTGTACAATCTTGAATTTATGTAACTTTCATTTGTACAGCCTTGCATTTATGTAATTTTTCACATTTTTTGGGGGAGCTTTTCTGCTCGGGTCTCTACTGAAAATGGGCATTTGGCTCAGTTGGACTAACCTGGTTAACAAATGACAAATAAAATAAATAATTTATTTATTTATTGACATTTGGTGACGGGGAAAGTCTGACTAGGTCAGAAGCCCATTTTCTGTGAATGCTCTGGAAGAGAAGCTCCAACAGAAAAATTAAGACAACAGCACTAAAATATATCATCAAAATACAAGACATAATTACATCGTTTTAGAAGCAGCATTATGTAGTAGAAGAATGTACATAAATACTTTTACATCTGAATATTTTTTTACAAAGTATATAATAGCCACTACAATAGACACAGACATTTTATGGATTTGAAGAGAAAGGTAATAAAAACACAAAGAGTTTGGTGGGTAATAGCAGAAGAAAGAGTTAAATGAGGGGCATGTTATTAGGAGGTTATGCATTGTGTTATATTACGTAGTTTAGAAGAGAAAAAGGGCAGATAGCTGTTAGTGGATGGTATACTAAATACGAAAGATTAGTGGGATGAGCAAAGAGAAATGAAGTTTGTAAGATGCAAGAAGGTGGGTGGAGAGATGAGATGAGAAAAGAAGACATAGGATGGTGGGTATACAGATATTAGGTTAAACACAGGCATGGCCAGAAATTGTAGAGGTAGGTTTTTAGTATGAGTTTGAAATTATTGGGGTTGTCTATACTTGTGATTTCATTTGGTAGGTTATTCCATAGTTTAGCAATGACATACAAATAAAGACACTCGCCTGCTCTTTTGTTGGGCTTGTATATGTCTATTAGTTGTCTATTGTTTGATCAGAGGTTTCTGGTGGGAGTGTAGGTATGGAGAATGGATGTTAGGGCTGGGTAGCTACCAGATTTATGTATTAGTTTATGTGCAATTGATAATTGTATGTAGTCAAGATAGTGGGGGAATTCAGGCAATTAAGCCCTTTAAGGGCATTGCAGTGGTGGGATCGGTAAGATGTGCTAGTGGGAAATTTAGCAATTTTATAGTAACAAGACTGGAGTTGTGTTTTGAGAGAGGCATGTAGATTAGTAAACATGGTAGCATTGTAGATTAGATAGGAAATCAGGTAGGTATTTGCTAGGGCTTTTTAGTGTTTGGGTCCATGAAGTTTTTATGTCTATAGAGTGTTCCTAGTTTGAAATTATTTTTTTAATGGCTTTAGTATGTGTTGGTCAAATGAGAGTTTCTTCTCTATGCTGATTCCTAATAGTTTTGCACTTGCTACAATTAAAATCTCAGTTTTGTTATGGGAGTAGATTTTGAATTCAGGTGTGTTAGTTTTAGGAGAAGAGTAAAAATGTGTTTTTGTTTGGGTTAAGCAGTAATTGTGCGCTGTTTAACCATGATTTCCTGTGTTTTTTGCAACAGGTCAGGGATGTTGTTAGAGGAGGAGATGATAGTGGAATCATTGCTGTATTGGATTAGTGTACCATGATGGCAGGCAATGTGTAGGTTATTAATGAATATATTAAGGAGGAGGGGTCCTAGAATGGACCCCTGTGGGACTCAGTTTTAATGGTCTGGTGTTGAGATAGGCAAGTTTGCCATTTCATGCATTGTTGCCTATTGGATAAATAGCTGTTGAACCATTGTTTGAAGGTTGTTGAGCAGCCCTTTGCAGATAGTTGCTGAAGTAATTTGTTATGTGAGACAGAGTCAAAGGCCTTGAAAGGTCTTGTAGTAATATGGAAGTGTGTAAGTTCGAGTCCTTAGCTTTGTTTACTATGTCAGTGAAAGAGATAAGAGCTGTTGCGTTGTGAGCCTGCCTGAAACCATAAATAAAATAAAATAAAATAAATAAATAAATAAAATACATTTGGGAATTTATATGAACACTGACCTAACTTTTGAGTGACGTGTTTATTTTTGTAAGAAAGTCCTTCTATATTGTATAGCTTATAAACAAAAGGATTGTATCAAGATATAGGGATATCATTATGCCTCATTACTCAGCCCTCCTTAGACCAGTCATCGGATATAATGTCCTCGTTCGCATGTATCTTTCCAGACACATGCAACAACTGGAACACCCACAGATATATCTTACTAAAAGGATATAAGGCCTAAACAGCATGTCCTACATGGACAGACGCAAAGTCCTGTCACTATGCTCAGCATCCTACAGACTGATAAGAAGTGAACTGTGTCTGGCATACAAGACAGCTTCCAACCCATGACTGTTGTATTTTTTGAACATTAGTAAGTCAAATGGCATCAGAAATTCTCAGTCTAGAGATCTGAACCTCTTCTACAACGTCACCAAAAATGGTTTGGAGGGACAGGCATATCTTACACAGGATACCACTGGTCTGGAACAGACTCCCCATTTACATAAAACAAAATTCATCCCTATCCATATTCAAGCAAAACTTAGATCTATGGCTAGGAAATAGACAATTTACCTTGTTATTAACCCCTGTATTACTAATGGAGTGACAGAGCTCCTAAATGCTTTATCCTATGACTGGGACCCCTCAAATTACATTTGTTATGATCCTAGTTATTCTCCTTAGGGGCAACATATAATTATTGACCATGGGATCAGTAAGACCTGTCTATAATCAAATGGGATAGGTTATTTTGAGCACAAAAATGGAAACTTGCTAGACTTTAAATTGCCCACAAGGACAGCTTGCCTAGAAATGACCTAAGAACCTATAATACACAAATACAATGAATTAAATATTTTATCATGGCTAGATACTGAAATTCAATTTAAGGACAATAATGACAATTCAGGATATGAGTACATGGAAAAACAGTGACTGAAAAAAGCAAAATGAACACTTCTTTTACAAAGCTGCCCATTCTGTCTTGCTTATTTTGGCTCTACAGAGCAATAACTTGTCTACAGTTAATCTTCTTATTACACTAAGCCACCTGTTGATTTACATCCCATCATTTCTGTATTCTTTAAGGCAGAATCCTCACCGTGTATTTACAACACATATGATGGTAGGATATTTTATAAAGTGCTCCAAACATTCAGTAAATCTTTATTTTCATTGAGTATCTTAACATTACTTGTTTCGAAGTCTTGTGCTGTGTCCCTAGTTATAATGTCTCCAAGAAGTGCAATTAACTTATTCCCACTTGAAGGGTTATAGTGTGATTTATGCCTTCTTGTACTTAAATAATTATTGTGTTGTTACCTTGTTTTATGTAGGATAATCTATATGGGCATGTTAATAGCTGAATTATTTTTTTTTTCAGCCAAACATTTTTCCAATAAATCACTGTATTCACTGGATACCATGTCAAGGCACTACTCATACATGAATGTTTCTGTAATTGCATTCAGTGTTTTATACTGAAAGCTTTTCACTCCAGATCTTCAGATCTTTCCTGTACATTACTATGTTCCATTTGGAAACCTACCAAATGAAATATAAATGAAAATAACTGCATGCACTCAGTTTCTCTCAACGTGTTTCCTGTATGCATCAAAGCTTATTCTGATTTTGAGTATGTGATTGGTGGATGTAATTGCTGTAATGACAAATACACTGGCTGACTTGAGATTATCCCATAGTACAGTGACAGTGCTTCATTAAAGACTGACACATATCAATCAAATTTTTAAATGGATGCTTGATGGCAATGTTGTCTTCTGGATGGACATTGAAAGTACAACAAACTGGAAGCTTCCCATTTCATTTTAATGTAGAAGACATTATTCACAGAAAAGTTTCAGCTAGTCGATGGTCAAGGCACACACCAGAAGAACTGAATTACATCTGTATCTGGAAGGATCGAAGACTGTTGCACAAAATCACATTTCCTTGAAATGGAAAGGGATGAACACATTTTCGCGAAAGTGCATTTTTACCGATAATGCACTTTCATGAAAAACAAAATAAATAAATAACTAGAAAAAAAGCCAGTAATCATGTTTATGCCCCCCTGCACCCCCCTTGTGGGGGTCTGTGCCCCCTACACCACCTCTGCTTTTATATTCTCACTCCAAGATCACACTACAGTGGGGAAAAGGGAATATTCCCTTATCCCCACTGTACCACGATCTAAGCAACAGCCCCCATCACTTAGCTGCCTTTTTTTTAATGTGTTTTTTTTTCTTTCTCTTTCACGAAAGTGCATTTTTGTTGAAAATGCACTTTTGCAAAAGTGTGCTTGACCGTTTCCATTTTTAGGAAACGTGATTTTGTGCAATAGTCCTAGATCCATCTGGAAATCCATGAGGTATGTGGCAGTGACAAGGAGACTTAATACTGTGTACTAGTCCCTGCACATTGTCAC
The DNA here is from genome assembly GCF_019279795.1 of Protopterus annectens. Classification (NCBI taxonomy): domain Eukaryota; kingdom Metazoa; phylum Chordata; order Ceratodontiformes; family Protopteridae; genus Protopterus; species Protopterus annectens. The sequence continues at coordinate 347,173,615 of NC_056731.1, forward strand.
CTTTGGTGAAATTGTGGTACTGCATATGCACAATCACATAAAATGTCTTGGCTGAACATCACACGATGAAATGCTTACAGATACTTTCATTTAGCTGGCATACTTGGCAGCACTTGAATAATTACATAATGTAGCACATGATATTAATCTATTTAAGCGATGTTTTACAAGTGGCCGAGGCAAAATTTCTCAAGCTCCAGTTGACAAAAAAGAAAAAGACACCAATGATCTTAATGATCACAGTTTTTCATTGGAAATCATTGCCGGTGTAATTTTTAAGTCTGTGCTAGTAATGGTTTCTTTCTTTTGGATGTTTTTTTCCCTTTTTTTGCTGGTGTAATCATGGAGTTGATATCTATATGCACACACACACACACACACACACACACACACACACACACACGCACACACACACACATACACACACACACACATTTTATTTGTGTTTCTGATGCTCACAGTTTTGCAGTTCATGAAAACAATAGTAGAACCATATATGTAAGAGTCTTCCATTCCCTCTGTACACTGTTTTGCTGTTAGGAATAAAATTTGATAAATTGATATTATTTTTTACTATCCTTTACAAAATTAAGTCCATAACCAAGCTTTACATTACCTGTAGTAAGAAGCTTAGTTACTTTTATTATACATCATTTTGTAAAATACATACCAACACATACACGGTTTACCTTTTAACTTCTATTTAAAGGGGCAGCAAATAATCCACACTAAATCCAAGAAATCTGATTACGAAGTGATGATCCTGTTTTAACCATTTCATTTTTGCTACACTGTACTCTTGAACATATTCCTTTGCTTAACATATTTTGGTCCATTATTTCCCTGTGTTAAAAATGTGATGGGATTCTTCACTGGGTTTGATCTGCTTTCCGGGTAGAAGGTCTTGTAGTCAGAAAGATACTTGTAAGCTATGTTTTTAAAGGCATAGTGTAATGTATTCCCAGGGTTCCATTGTGCATGATGCATCTACAAAGATGTAATTAAAGGCAAGACATGAAGTAAATGTGCATGTGATATTTAATCCATACTATACATGCATGTAATGAATTTGCTTGCAAGTGCTATCTCCTTGATTTTTGCCTGACATTAGATATCATAGCACTTCCTCTGGCATGTAACTAGTTCTTCTTTCTGTAAGTAAAGATTTAACAGCCTTTGTTTGCATTTGTGACTGACAATGCTAAACCTGTAGGTCATCAACTTGTTCTTCACCAGTAGTCATAAGTGTAGCGACTTTCAGGATGCATTATCTAATTTAATAAATCAGTTGATTTAATAACTCGGCCTGCTAGTGCTGCTTCATAAAATATTTTGCCAACTAAGAAATCTCAGTACTCAGAAATACTTTGCTAAGGATACTACAAAGAATGCTTCTTCATTTCAAGAGCAGCAAAACATTCTTAGCTTTGGCAACAGTGGCCTCATATTTAGTTATGATTTCCTATGATTATCTTTGAGAGATTAATTCTCTTATGGTTTTATTTCAAAATACATTAGCCCCTACTGTAAATTTGATCTTTGATCCTCCTCCCAGTCTAGTGTCATTACCTCATTCTACCCAATACAGGGAGAACATTTGAGAAGGCCAATCAGCTTAGTTTTTGCTACTCCTTTCTCTCTTTCCACTAAAAAAAAAAAAAAAAAAAAAAAAAAAAAAATTCTAAGCTTGTTTCCTGCCTTTCCTGTGGGTAGTCTAGTCTGGATATAGATTTGCTGTGTCCAGGACTATTTGTAGGCTTCTAGACCCCCGAGCCTTTCTGTGTTGGAGGGAAGCCTTCTAGCTTAATTTTGTCTCTTAGAACTAGCCAGTTTTTTGTTTCAGCACTCAAGTCTGTTTCTTTGAGCTCAGCACTTGTTCAGAACTTATTGTAAGCACTAAATAAGCTACAAATTACTACAACACTCAACTTTCCTCACTGTCTAGAGGAAAACAGTTTCTAGTACTTAACAAATAAGCACCTATCCAGGCATATCTAAGGGTCAGCTCCCGGTGTTTTCTCCTGTCTACCTGATGAATCTGGGCATCTTGGGGCAATGCAGTAATTGCCTCATGTACACAGACAACCCTCTCCTCCTACCACCCAACACTACAACCTGTGAGAGATGCACTTATATAGCCAAACTGGAAGCAAAGCTCTCTTCACGCAAGACTAGACTAGACAGTCAAGAGGAGAAGGTAAACACTTGCACCACACCACACTCAGCAAATAGTCCCTCAAAACCTACACCACCAAAACACAAACATAGAAACACAAAACACACACCTACATTCACGGAGGCTCTCAGTAAACACCTGCCCAAGCAACAGGGACCTCCAAAGCAGAAACACAAGCAACCTCCACCCTCCCCAACACAACCCAAATGACACATAGCCCACAAACTCAGTGTGCCACTCAACCACAGCCCATAAGGCATAACAGCATACCCAACACTCTAGTCATAGGTGACTCTATAGTCAGGCACACTGATGTTCCATTCACCAGGCTAAACAAGGAGAAAGTTACTGTCAGCTGCCTGTCGGGTGCCAGGATCCTCCACATAATGCATGCACTCAGGTCACTCCACAACAAGTACAAATATGACTCTGTCCATGTTGGTGTAAATGACCTGAGATGCATCTCCTTGGACTACATGAAAAGGGACATGGAGGAGCTGTCCGATCTTGTAGCCCAGGCAGGTATGACCCTAGCCCTGAGTAGCATCCTGCCATCACCCAGAATGATACCACAGTACAAGGACAAAATGATTGACTTCAACAATTGGCTAAGCTTCTGGTGTCATTCTAAGGGGATCCAGTATCTATCTGCCTGGGATGACATGATCGACAAACCATGATGCTTTGCCAGAGATGGCCTGCACCTGTCACCCCTGGGATTCCAGATACTGGCTAAGGCTCTAGCCACCCCTATAGTGCCTTTTTTAGGCAAGGTTCAAATGACAAATTCACCACCCTAACAGGTACAGGCAAGAAGAATCTGAGGGTATTGCTACTCAATGCTAGAAGTCTAAACCTCAAAATGCACTCACTCGAGGCACTCCTTAAAATGGAGAACATCGACATCTGTCCAATGACAGAGACCTGGTTCAAGGCTGCAGAGAGTACTCCTGCCTTACCAGGCTATAATTCATACCACACCTTTCGGCCACCTAACCTGGACCAAAACACTAAAGGCGGAGGTGTTTCCATATTCATTAAGGATATCCACACCTCCAGGCTAGTTGCTCAGCTTAATGCATCTGAGATTATCCAAGTGCAACTAACTCTGGGCAAGACCGCAATCCAAATTGTAGCTTGCTACAGATCCCCCACCATGCCCCAGGATTCCTACTCCTCATTTCTTAATTCACTGGAAAATATTAGGGTACAACCTAACACTCTAATAATGGGCAATTACAACTACCCTACCATTAACTGGGAAAACTAATCATGTTCCAACTCTTGTGCTCAACGTTGTCTGGAATTCATAAATTCCAATGCCATGGATCAGCTTATCCGCACTCCCACCAGGGGCAGCAATATCCTAGACCTGGTCATTACCAACATGGGCAACCGGTGCCCCACACCAGAGGTCAATTCCTCGTTGGTCAGATCCGACCACAAGCTAATCACCCTAGACATCCACATCCCTCCCCTACCCCCCATTAGGGAAACCACAGTAAAAAATTTCTCCAAAGCCAACTTCACGCTTCTTAAGACAGAAGTGGCAAACTTCACGACACCCATGCTGACGGACAATAGAGGTATGACTGCTGAATCCTACACAAATGCACTTCATAAGTACTTACACGAGTGCATGGATCATGCAATCCCTAACAGAACCAAGATGCTATCCTCCAAAAAAAGGAAGCCAATCTGGTGGTCCCCTGCCATAAACAAACTCTCAACAAAAGGACGGCGCAGTGGTGCAGCGGTAGTGTTGTCGCCTCACAGCAAGAGGTTCTCTGGTTCGATTCTCGGCTGGGGTGCCTTCTGTGTGGAGTCTGCATGTCCTCCCTGCGTTAGTGTGGGTTTCCTCCGGGTGCTCCGGTTTCCTCCCACGTTACAAAGACATGCATCTGGAGCCTTTCTCCCCGGGCCTCCGCTGAAAATTGGCTTCGTTACAAGTTGGACTTTCCCAGTTAACAAATGTTAAATAAAAATAAAACTAAAATACAACAGAAGAAAGAAACTGTTGCAAAAAAGAGTAAAATCCCATGATTGGAGAAACTCCCTGGTCAGCCTCAGTAACAAGCTGAGATCCCTCATAAAATCCTTCAAAGCTAGTTATGAAAACAAAATCGCCACTGACTCTAAAGACAACCACAAAGCATTCTATAGCTATGTCAAGAATCTCAATGGAAACACTCAGATCTGCTCCAAGTTACAGCACAATGGCACTAAATATACAGAACCAACTGATATTGCCAACATCCTGGCAGATAGGTTCAGTGCTAACTTTGCCCCCCTGTCATCCCCTAAAGGGCCCATCTCTATACCAGAAGAATGCAAAGTTCCTGTAATCACGGCTGCACAGGTAAAAAACACACTATCCAAAGCCAAGAACACAGCATCCATGGGACCTGATGACATCCCAGGCTGTGTTCTACATGAACTACAGAACGAACTGGCACCCCACCTAAGTACCATGTTCAATCATAGCCTCACCTCAGGCTATGTGCCCACTGAATGGCGCACAGTGACAGTTATCCCACTCCGCAAAGGGGGAGCCACCACAGACCCTGGAAACTACTGCCCCATTAGCCTGACGAGCCTGGTCTGTAAGGCTATGGAACATATCTTCATGGAACTTATAAACAATGACATTGGTAATCTCCAAACTCAGGACCCCACCCAGTTTGGGTTTGTAAAAGGCAGATCATGACTTCTAAACCTGATAGACGTCTTTGAAGCAGTCAACAAAGCCATAGATGAGGGTAAGGTGGTTCACACAGCCTATCTAGATCTCGCCAAGGTTTTTGACACCACCCCCTACTCTGGAATTATAGATAAACTCACTAAACTAGGTATAAATCCCTATGTCACGAGATGGGTTGCCAACTGTCTCACTGGCAGAACCCACACTGTGAAAGTAGCAGTCTCCAAATCCAACTTCAACCAGTGACAAGTGGAGTACCACAGGGTTCAGTCCTGGGTCCTCTCCTGTTTGGTATCTACTTCTCTGAAGTACAGGACAACACAGAAGGTCTTTATTAACGGTTCGCAGATGACTGCAAACTAGGAGCCATAATCAAAACTCCAAAAGATGTGGACATCCTACAAAAGGGCCTCGCTGAGACAGATGCCTGGTGTCAAAGCCATGGCCTCAAGCTCAATGCCAAAAAGTGCATTGTTATCCCTTTTGATAAAAACTCAGTACCCATGAACTACCACATAGGCGATAGTCTACTTAACACTGAAAGTGAGATAAGAGACCTTGGGACACAGGTGGACAGTAGTCTCTCCTTTGATAATCACATCACCACAGTAGTCAGGAAATCCTTCTACGTGGCACTCCTCATCACAAAAGGTTTCTCATCCAGGAAAAAAGAGGCCATTGTTCCCCTCTACTCATCACTCATTAGACCCATTATAGAGTACAATGCCCCTTTTGGTATGTACCTCACAAGACATCTACAACAACTGGAAAGGCCACAGAAATACCTCACAAAGAGGATTACCGGCCTCAAACAGATGCCCTATGCAGACCATCTAAAAAAACTGCAGCTTTACTCCATTGCATATCGCCTACTCAGAGGTGATCTCTGCCTAACACACAAAGCTATGTCAAACCCAGAGCTTTTAGACATAATTCACTTAAAGAAATCCCACTCTCTATGAGCTACACAGTCTAGGGACCTAAACCTTGTCACCACAATAAACAGAACATGCTGGAGGGATAGATTCCTGTAACAGAGACTTCCCATACTATGGAACAAACTACCTGTCTATATCAAACAAAGCTCCTTATTAGCACTCTTCAAGAAAAATCTTGATGATTGGATGAGAGATAGGAAATTCACCCCTGGGATCACTTCTGTGGCTCTGCTCAACAGTGGCAAAGGAAAATAATTTTCTTGGGTGGAGAAAGCCAGGGTACATTTGGCTAGGTTTATATAGGCCCTAGGGCCAATAGCCTAGTACCTACCTATGAACCTATGAACCCAAAAATGTATTGCTTATAAATTTTAAAAGAATGCCTTAATCCATGAATGAGGTTACACACTGGCTAAAATACATAAATATTTCTGAAGTACAAAAATGACACAATGCCACTAAAGCATTAGCTCATTAAGACTTCTTCTTCTTTCAGCTTTTTCCCGGTTAGGGGTAGCTACAGCGGATCATCTATCCGCTCATGATTGGCAGTGGAGTTTTACAGTGTTGAGTTGCCAGCCCGGCACCCAACCTTCCATAGAAGGCAAACACTCATGCATGCACTCACACCTAGGGCCAATTTAGAGTGCTCAATCCACCTACTGTATGTCTTTAGGATGTGGGAGGAAACCAGAGCACCTGGAGGAAACCCATGCGACCACAGGGAGGACATGCAGACTCCACGCAGAAGGCATCCCCGCCGAGAATTGAACCGGAGAACCTCTTGCTGTGAGGTGGCAATGCTAACCGCTGCACCACAGCGGCCACCCATTAGCTCATTAAGACATCATTATAAAATAAGGATAGAAAAGAAAGGAGTATAATTTAAGAAACCAGAAGTTTTAAAGATCAGCATCTGCACTAGCATATCAGAACTCAAAGTCTTCTAGATAAATATGCAAATAAATCAATTAAGTCAAATTAAAAATGGCTAATAATGTGATGCAGACATTCAGTATTCCTATTTATTTATAAATAGAATGTTTACTTCTCTGCCTGGCAGAATGCTGTTCCCTCTTTACCTAAGAGCTACTTGTGAAGGCTGCTAGCCTAGCCAGATAGAATTGTGCAGATAATTATATCATTTATAAATATGAATGTGGAACTACAGACTTGTTTTCTTCAATGAAAGAATATGCTGTGAAATGTGAACTTAAAACAATGTAACAACATTGCCCTCTGCTGTAAAGAAAGCTAAGACAAGCATTTCTTGGTTGTCCTTTGAAGTTCAAATTATTTCATGACTGTCTTTGATGTTTACAATTTGGCTCCGGACAGGCTAGATGAAGGCATCCTGCCTATTGTTTTAACTTAAGGAATACTTACTAGAGTTTACATATGGAATGTCTTTTATGGATGTAGTTTCCTGCAGCTGCAAGATAACAAAAAATGTAGTATCTGTCAGCCTGGGAACATCAGAAAAGTGAAAGAATGATGTAATGTTTATCAGAACTGCAATTTCAATTTAAAGAGAGAGAATCAGAAGGCATTAAGCATTTTTGTCTTAATCATCCAACTCACAGCACTGCCTGTTGTCTTATGTAAGTTATCTGAGACTTGTGTTTTCTTTTAGAAATAGCTAGGAACTAGAAAGATTAGACTAAGTGTTTTTCTGTGATGTCAGAACTGTACTAATGATTTAATTTAAGTATTTCTTTGTGATCTCTGAACTCCTGACTAGCTCTTTGTAGTAGAAAGTATTGTCTTGTGGTTTTAATTATTTATTAAATATTGTAAAACCTTTTAACTGTGGCTGGTTTGTATAGAGATAATTTAAGCTCTTATGAGTACTTGCATGCCTTTGGTAAAGCTGTACAAAGCCACTCTAAATGCTTTAGCCTTGGGTTATACTACCATTTGGATAATAATATTGCACAGTAATAATTGAACACCATTTTAAGGGCCTTTGAATAGCTAATAATTATTAGTGGATGGTGGCAGCTGGTACTACTGTGCAGTCTAGGAAAAAGGGGCACAGCTGGAGAACCTGTGCCAGCCTTCCCCAGGAGTGTCTGTGTGGTTGTATAAACTCTTCTCAAAGTGTGTGTATGTCAGCTACTTGGGCAGGAACATGAATCGCTGGTTGGACAGAGAGGGTGCTAGAGGTTTTAGCTTGCCCACTAGGCTGAGAGCTGGACCCTATAGCTGTGCCAGTGGGGAGACCTATTGGGGACCTGGAGAGCAAGGGAGCAACCAGCCCCAGACTGACTGTGATCTCTCTGTGCTCTTAAGGGAAATTGCACTTTACTGTGTGTATTTGTTATCCTTTCTTCATATATGAGACACCCTTTCTGGTGCTAGTGGTGAGGATTGAGGCTCCTTGATTGCTGGGCCAGGGCACGGGTGTCACATATTAGTTAGTGGCAGTGGTTGGGATATCCTCATATTAATTGTTTGTCAACTGTGGGATATCAACCTCACATATTAATTAGGTGGCAAATACTAATTAGCTTGTAGTGGTGTGGGTAGAGGGAATCCTGTAGCTTGTGAACAGTGAGCTTTGAAGGTGTTTTCATACTCTAAAACAACCATGCAGTGAATACTCAGAGCTCAGATCACAATTGTTTTATTTTTTTTGTTAGTTTAGTTAGTCAGGGTGAACAAGCAGCATGTCAGCAGAGGAGTAGAGAAAGCTGACAAGGAGCCAGCTGGCAGAGATATGCCAGGCTAGGGGACTGGTGCATGGAAACCTGACTAAGCCAGATCTGATTGCAGTCTTGGTTACAGCTGTAGCTGAAAGCAGCAGCCAGGAGGACAATCAGACTGGCAGTGAAGATATAATACCCTCAGAGAATGGACAGCTCAACCTTTCTGCAGTGGACTTAAAAATCCAGCTGGAGCTAAAGAGACATAAGTTGGAGGCCAGGCATGTGGAAATAGAAGCAAATGAGAAACTGCGACTTTTGCAGGCTGAGGAGAATGAGAAACTGCTACATCTGAAGGCTAAGCAAAAGGAAAGGCAGAGGCAGCATGAGAATGAGAGGCTGACTCTTCGCCAGAGCCATGGAGATAATGGGGAAGGAAATAACCGGACCCCAGAAGCACAACAGGTCAGTAAATTTCTTCCGCAGTTTAAAGAGGGGGATAATTTTGATAGTTTCATTCATATGTTTGAGAGGGTATGTAAACAGTATGAAGTTAACCAAGGGCTCTGGGTATGGTTCCTGACCCCCTTACTCCATGGTAAAGCTGTAACTGTACTGTCTAAAATGTCAGACATTGCATGTTTTGATTATACTGCTGTTAAGAAATGTCTTATAGAACTGTTTAAGCTAACACCTGAAATGTATAGGAAAAGGTTTCGTGAGCATAGATGCAAGGCAGATGAAAGTGTGTGTGAATATGTTGCTGAATTGAGCACATTTCCATAGGTGGGTGAGTGGATGTCAGGTCACCACTTTGGAAAGGCTGGCAGACCTTTTGGTGAGGGAACAAGGCCTTAGCAATTTTCCTAAGGACATGAAGATCTGGTTAGCTGATAGACAAGGTCCTACTTCAGATGGGTTGGGGAAGATTGGGGACCTATACCTGGCAAGCAGGGCAGCCCTGCACAGGAAGGGGACCCCCAGTACTGCTCATGGGTCTAAAGGAACCCATGGTGGGCAGCACAGACTGCCACAACAGAATCTGCCAGTAGTAGGGGAAGCCACTAGTCTAGTTACACGTCCAAAAGCTAGGGTTAAATGTTTTGAATGCAACCAGTGGGGTCATGTGGCATACAGGTGTCCACCTAGGCAAGGTGAGAAACAAAAGGTGAGAGAGCCAGTAAGTGGGAAAGACAAAATGCCAATAGTAGGTTGTCTTGAGGCAACAGGGATACCAAACTACCATCCTGCAGATGCCCTGATAGGCAAGAATTTGGATGAGTCAGTACTATGTGCTTATGCAGTTACATGCAGTCAGGCCAGGAGTCAAGCAGGTAAATCTGGTAGACTGGGGGAGACCCAGACAGACTGCATACTTGCAGCCAGGACTGGTGAGGTGGTTACTTCAGGGAGTGAGCTACATTGTAGCAGTGAGACTGAAGGTGAGCCACAGCTGCTTGTCGGTACCGATGTTCCCTTGGACAGAGTGACTGCAAAGGTAGAGGTGAGTAGTAGTACCCAGGCTGACAGTGAGGCACCACTGAAAGAAGATGCTAGACTTCCTGTGGAAGGGGAGCTGGGAATGGTTACAAGGAGAGAGTTGAGACAGGCTCATCTCTCAGACCCTACATTGCAAGGCCTGAGGCAGGTAACTAGGAAGGCATCTGATTCTCAAGGAAGGGGGAATCTGTATACTGGACCAAAGAGTTACCATACAGAGAGTGAACCCCTGAGGGATGGCTAGAAGGTGAGAAAGTACAGCAGTTGGTAGTGCCTAGAGCCTACTGTCTGGCACCTCTAGCCATAGCCCATGATATTCCCTTTGCAGGTCATATGGGCATAAAACATACAAAGAGGCATATTATGCAGAACTTCTATTGGCCTGGAATATCCAGAGATTTAACAGGGTACTGCAGTATCTGTGAGCAGTGCCAAAAGGTAGGCAAGACAGGAGACAAGGTGAGAGCTCCTTTGATGCTTTTGCCTGTGATTGATGAGCCATTTCTGAGGGTAGCTAAGGATATTGTGGGTCCTCTGAGCACCCCAAGTTCCACAGGGAAAAAGTATAACCTAGTGGTAGTGGATTATGCTACACGATACCCTGAGGCAGTGGCTTTGAAGCAGAGGAGGTGGCAAATGCTTTGTTAGAGATTTTCAGCAGGGTAGGTTTCCCAAAAGAAATACTGACTGACAGAAATTCCAATTTCATGTCAGACCTGCTGGCTTGTCAGTGGAAGTCCTGTGGGGTGAAGCACATGAAGACCACTCCCTACCATCCCCAGACTAATGGTCTTGTTGAAAGATTAAACTCTACAATCAAGTCCATGCTATGGGCATTTGCAGATCTGTTTAAGAGGGAGTGGGATAAATATTTGCCCCATCAGTTGTTTACTTACAGAGAGGTTCCCCTGGAATCCACAGGTTTTTCAGCCTTTGAGTTGCTGTATGGGCATAGGGTGAGGGGACCTCTAGATTTAATTTGAGATGAGTGGGAAGGTGAGTGCGAGTCTCACAAGGAGTCTGTTGTGGCATATGTCCTAAACCTCAGGACAAGGCTCAGGGAACTCATGATGCTTGGCCCAGGAGAACCTGGCAGAAGCCCAACAACAGAAAAATGGTGTGGTATGACAGGAATGCTCGGGCTTGAGCGTATGCTGTGGGGCAGCAGGTAATGTTTCTCATTCCTGTCAGACACAACAAGCTGAAAGCAGCTTGGGAGGGTCCCTACAAGATGGTAAGAAAGTTAAGTGATGTTAACTGCATGGTGGAACTGCTAGGCAGATATGGGCACAAATTCTACCATGTTAACATGATGAAACCTTACCATGATAGGGAGGCCCTTGTGCTGAGCATTTGCAGTGGATTGCAGGAGGAGTCTGAGGGAGATCTGGGGACTGATCTCCTCAGTGAGGATCAGGCTGACACCTCAGTGGAAGGGGTAGCAATGTCCCAGCAACTATCTCCTACCCAGGTTCGAGAAATCCAAGCAGTGTTGCAGGAATTTGGGGACATGTTCACTGGAAAACTAGGGTGCACCCACCTGGTGCAGCAACAGGTGGATACAGGACCCAAAAGGCCTATTAGGCAGGCCCCTTATAGAGTGCCTGAGAGAGTCAAACAGACTCTGAGGGAGGATGTACAGAAGATGCTGGAACTAGGGATGATTCAACAGTCCAACAGTCTCTGAGCCTCCCCAATGGTGCTGGTGCCAAAGAAGGATGGCAGCACCAGGTTCAGTGTGGACTACAGGAAATTAAATAGTCACACAGAGAAAAATGCTTATCCCATGCCTAGGACAGATGAGGCCATGGACCAGTTGGGTGGGGCTAAGTATCTTACAACCATTGATCTTACCAAGGGTTACTGGCAGGTACCCTTGACTCCCAGTGCTAGAGAGAAGTCAGCCTTTGTGACTCCTTTGGGCTTGTATGAGTTCACAAAGATGCCCTTTGGGATGAAGAATGCCCCAGCAACTTTCCAGAGGGTGGTAGGTCTTATCCTAGCAGAAGCAAGAGGGTTTGCCCTTGCTTACCTAGATGATATTGCCATCTATAGCCATTCCTGGCCAGAGGATCTTTAGCATGTCAGGGAGGTGCTGGGCAGACTACAGAGGGCAGGGTTTACCATTAAGCCGAGCAAATGTCAGGTGGGTATGGCAGAGGTCTCCTACCTAGGACATAGAGTGGGGAGTGGTAAGATAAGGCCAGGACCTGCCAAAGTGGAAGCCATTCAGGCATGGCATGCACCTGTTACTAAAAAGCAGGTGAGGGCATTTTTAGGGACAGCAGGGTACTACAGAAAGTTCATCTCCAGTTATAGTACCATAGCTGCTCCCCTCACAGACTTGACAAGGAGGAACAGGCCAGATAAGGTAGTGTAGACCCCAGCATGTGAGCAAGCATTCCAGAAGCTTGAATAGCTTTGGGAGGACCCCCTGTGTTAGTCAGTCCAGATTACAGCAAATAATTTGCTGTGCAGGTGGATGCTTCAAACCATGGGGTGGGGGCTGTACTTAGCCAGATTTCTTCAGAGAGGGAAGAGCACCCAGTGGTTTATCTCAGTCATAGTCTCCAACCCAGGGAGGAATGCTATGCAGCTGTAGAAAATGAATGTCTAGCCATAGTGTGGGCATTGCATAAACTTTACCCTTATCAGTATAGAAGGAAATTCACTGTTATGACAGATCACAACCCCCTAATATGGTTAAACAGAGCCAGCCAGTAAAATGTCAAGTTGCTAAGATGGAGCTTAGGGTTGCAAGTATATATGTCAGTGCAGCACCACAGTGGGGTTAGCAATGCCAATGCAGATGGGCTCTCAAGACAAGGAATGGGGTGAGGTACACTCAGATAGACCTATCCCTCTCAAGCAGCATTTCTCAAGGGTCACTTGAAAAACTAGCTTGAGTTCTCCAGGGGGGAGAAATGTGAAGGCTGCCAGCCTAGCCAGGTAGAATTGTGCAGATAATTCTATAATTTGTAAATATGAAAGCGGAACTGCAGACTTGCTTTCTTAAATGAAAGAATATGCTGT